>NC_135789.1:0-7500 GCF_051106095.1 Pogona vitticeps
CCTAACCCTAACCCTAACCCTAACCCTAACCCTAACCCTAACCCTAACCCTAACCCTAACCCTAACCCTAACCCTAACCCTAACCCTAACCCTAACCCTAACCCTAACCCTAACCCTAACCCTAACCCTAACCCTAACCCTAACCCTAACCCTAACCCTAACCCTAACCCTAACCCTAACCCTAACCCTAACCCTAACCCTAACCCTAACCCTAACCCTAACCCTAACCCTAACCCTAACCCTAACCCTAACCCTAACCCTAACCCTAACCCTAACCCTAACCCTAACCCTAACCCTAACCCTAACCCTAACCCTAACCCTAACCCTAACCCTAACCCTAACCCTAACCCTAACCCTAACCCTAACCACCCTAACCCTAACCCTAACCCTAACCCTAACCCTAACCCTAACCCTAACCCTAACCCTAACCCTAACCCTAACCCTAACCCTAACCCTAACCCTAACCCTAACCCTAACCCTAACCCTAACCCTAACCCTAACCCTAACCCTAACCCTAACCCTAACCCTAACCCTAACCCTAACCCTAACCCTAACCCTAACCCTAACCCTAACCCTAACCCTAACCCTAACCCTAACCCTAACCCTAACCCTAACCCTAACCCTAACCCTAACCCTAACCCTAACCCTAACCCTAACCCTAACCCTAACCCTAACCTACCCTAACCCTAACCCTAACCCTAACCCTAACCCTAACCCTAACCCTAACCCTAACCCTAACCCTAACCCTAACCCTAACCCTAACCCTAACCCTAACCCTAACCCTAACCCTAACCCTAACCCTAACCCTAACCCTAACCCTAACCCTAACCCTAACCCTAACCCTAACCCTAACCCTAACCCTAACCCTAACCCTAACCCTAACCCTAACCCTAACCCTAACCCTAACCCTAACCCTAACCCTAACCCTAACCCTAACCCTAACCCTAACCCTAACCCTAACCCTAACCCTAACCCTAACCCTAACCCTAACCCTAACCCTAACCCTAACCCTAACCCTAACCCTAACCCTAACCCTAACCCTAACCCTAACCCTAACCCTAACCCTAACCCTAACCCTAACCCTAACCCTAACCCTAACCCTAACCCTAACCCTAACCCTAACCCTAACCCTAACCCTAACCCTAACCCTAACCCTAACCCTAACCCTAACCCTAACCCTAACCCTAACCCTAACCCTAACCCTAACCCTAACCCTAACCCTAACCCTAACCCTAACCCTAACCCTAACCCTAACCCTAACCCTAACCCTAACCCTAACCCTAACCCTAACCCTAACCCTAACCCTAACCCTAACCCTAACCCTAACCCTAACCCTAACCCTAACCCTAACCCTAACCCTAACCCTAACCCTAACCCTAACCCTAACCCTAACCCTAACCCTAACCCTAACCCTAACCCTAACCCTAACCCTAACCCTAACCCTAACCCTAACCCTAACCCTAACCCTAACCCTAACCCTAACCCTAACCCTAACCCTAACCCTAACCCTAACCCTAACCCTAACCCTAACCCTAACCCTAACCCTAACCCTAACCCTAACCCTAACCCTAACCCTAACCCTAACCCTAACCCTAACCCTAACCCTAACCCTAACCCTAACCCTAACCCTAACCCTAACCCTAACCCTAACCCTAACCCTAACCCTAACCCTAACCCTAACCCTAACCCTAACCCTAACCCTAACCCTAACCCTAACCCTAACCCTAACCCTAACCCTAACCCTAACCCTAACCCTAACCCTAACCCTAACCCTAACCCTAACCCTAACCCTAACCCTAACCCTAACCCTAACCCTAACCCTAACCCTAACCCTAACCCTAACCCTAACCCTAACCCTAACCCTAACCCTAACCCTAACCCTAACCCTAACCCTAACCCTAACCCTAACCCTAACCCTAACCCTAACCCTAACCCTAACCCTAACCCTAACCCTAACCCTAACCCTAACCCTAACCCTAACCCTAACCCTAACCCTAACCCTAACCCTAACCCTAACCCTAACCCTAACCCTAACCCTAACCCTAACCCTAACCCTAACCCTAACCCTAACCCTAACCCTAACCCTAACCCTAACCCTAACCCTAACCCTAACCCTAACCCTAACCCTAACCCTAACCCTAACCCTAACCCTAACCCTAACCCTAACCCTAACCCTAACCCTAACCCTAACCCTAACCCTAACCCTAACCCTAACCCTAACCCTAACCCTAACCCTAACCCTAACCCTAACCCTAACCCTAACCCTAACCCTAACCCTAACCCTAACCCTAACCCTAACCCTAACCCTAACCCTAACCCTAACCCTAACCCTAACCCTAACCCTAACCCTAACCCTAACCCTAACCCTAACCCTAACCCTAACCCTAACCCTAACCCTAACCCTAACCCTAACCCTAACCCTAACCCTAACCCTAACCCTAACCCTAACCCTAACCCTAACCCTAACCCTAACCCTAACCCTAACCCTAACCCTAACCCTAACCCTAACCCTAACCCTAACCCTAACCCTAACCCTAACCCTAACCCTAACCCTAACCCTAACCCTAACCCTAACCCTAACCCTAACCCTAACCCTAACCCTAACCCTAACCCTAACCCTAACCCTAACCCTAACCCTAACCCTAACCCTAACCCTAACCCTAACCCTAACCCTAACCCTACCCCTAACCCTAACCCTAACCCTAACCCTAACCCTAACCCTAACCCTAACCCTAACCCTAACCCTAACCCTAACCCTAACCCTAACCCTAACCCTAACCCTAACCCTAACCCTAACCCTAACCCTAACCCTAACCCTAACCCTAACCCTAACCCTAACCCTAACCCTAACCCTAACCCTAACCCTAACCCTAACCCTAACCCTAACCCTAACCCTAACCCTAACCCTAACCCTAACCCTAACCCTAACCCTAACCCTAACCCTAACCCTAACCCTAACCCTAACCCTAACCCTAACCCTAACCCTAACCCTAACCCTAACCCTAACCCTAACCCTAACCCTAACCCTAACCCTAACCCTAACCCTAACCCTAACCCTAACCCTAACCCTAACCCTAACCCTAACCCTAACCCTAACCCTAACCCTAACCCTAACCCTAACCCTAACCCTAACCCTAACCCTAACCCTAACCCTAACCCTAACCCTAACCCTAACCCTAACCCTAACCCTAACCCTAACCCTAACCCTAACCCTAACCCTAACCCTAACCCTAACCCTAACCCTAACCCTAACCCTACCCTAACCCTAACCCTAACCCTAACCCTAACCCTAACCCTAACCCTAACCCTAACCCTAACCCTAACCCTAACCCTAACCCTAACCCTAACCCTAACCCTAACCCTAACCCTAACCCTAACCCTAACCCTAACCCTAACCCTAACCCTAACCCTAACCCTAACCCTAACCCTAACCCTAACCCTAACCCTAACCCTAACCCTAACCCTAACCCTAACCCTAACCCTAACCCTAACCCTAACCCTAACCCTAACCCTAACCCTAACCCTAACCCTAACCCTAACCCTAACCCTAACCCTAACCCTAACCCTAACCCTAACCCTAACCCTAACCCTAACCCTAACCCTAACCCTAACCCTAACCCTAACCCTAACCCTAACCCTAACCCTAACCCTAACCCTAACCCTAACCCTAACCCTAACCCTAACCCTAACCTAACCCTAACCCTAACCCTAACCCTAACCCTAACCCTAACCCTAACCCTAACCCTAACCCTAACCCTAACCCTAACCCTAACCCTAACCCTAACCCTAACCCTAACCCTAACCCTAACCCTAACCCTAACCCTAACCCTAACCCTAACCCTAACCCTAACCCTAACCCTAACCCTAACCCTAACCCTAACCCTAACCCTAACCCTAACCCTAACCCTAACCCTAACCCTAACCCTAACCCTAACCCTAACCCTAACCCTAACCCTAACCCTAACCCTAACCCTAACCCTAACCCTAACCCTAACCCTAACCCTAACCCTAACCCTAACCCTAACCCTAACCCTAACCCTAACCCTAACCCTAACCCTAACCCTAACCCTAACCCTAACCCTAACCCTAACCCTAACCCTAACCCTAACCCTAACCCTAACCCTAACCCTAACCCTAACCCTAACCCTAACCCTAACCCTAACCCTAACCCTAACCCTAACCCTAACCCTAACCCTAACCCTAACCCTAACCCTAACCCTAACCCTAACCCTAACCCTAACCCTAACCCTAACCCTAACCCTAACCCTAACCCTAACCCTAACCCTAACCCTAACCCTAACCCTAACCCTAACCCTAACCCTAACCCTAACCCTAACCCTAACCCTAACCCTAACCCTAACCCTAACCCTAACCCTAACCCTAACCCTAACCCTAACCCTAACCCTAACCCTAACCCTAACCCTAACCCTAACCCTAACCCTAACCCTAACCCTAACCCTAACCCTAACCCTAACCCTAACCCTAACCCTAACCCTAACCCTAACCCTAACCCTAACCCTAACCCTAACCCTAACCCTAACCCTAACCCTAACCCTAACCCTAACCCTAACCCTAACCCTAACCCTAACCCTAACCCTAACCCTAACCCTAACCCTAACCCTAACCCTAACCCTAACCCTAACCCTAACCCTAACCCTAACCCTAACCCTAACCCTAACCCTAACCCTAACCCTAACCCTAACCCTAACCCTAACCCTAACCCTAACCCTAACCCTAACCCTAACCCTAACCCTAACCCTAACCCTAACCCTAACCCTAACCCTAACCCTAACCCTAACCCTAACCCTAACCCTAACCCTAACCCTAACCCTAACCCTAACCCTAACCCTAACCCTAACCCTAACCCTAACCCTAACCCTAACCCTAACCCTAACCCTAACCCTAACCCTAACCCTAACCCTAACCCTAACCCTAACCCTAACCCTAACCCTAACCCTAACCCTAACCCTAACCCTAACCCTAACCCTAACCCTAACCCTAACCCTAACCCTAACCCTAACCCTAACCCTAACCCTAACCCTAACCCTAACCCTAACCCTAACCCTAACCCTAACCCTAACCCTAACCCTAACCCTAACCCTAACCCTAACCCTAACCCTAACCCTAACCCTAACCCTAACCCTAACCCTAACCCTAACCCTAACCCTAACCCTAACCCTAACCCTAACCCTAACCCTAACCCTAACCCTAACCCTAACCCTAACCCTAACCCTAACCCTAACCCTAACCCTAACCCTAACCCTAACCCTAACCCTAACCCTAACCCTAACCCTAACCCTAACCCTAACCCTAACCCTAACCCTAACCCTAACCCTAACCCTAACCCTAACCCTAACCCTAACCCTAACCCTAACCCTAACCCTAACCCTAACCCTAACCCTAACCCTAACCCTAACCCTAACCCTAACCCTAACCCTAACCCTAACCCTAACCCTAACCCTAACCCTAACCCTAACCCTAACCCTAACCCTAACCCTAACCCTAACCCTAACCCTAACCCTAACCCTAACCCTAACCCTAACCCTAACCCTAACCCTAACCCTAACCCTAACCCTAACCCTAACCCTAACCCTAACCCTAACCCTAACCCTAACCCTAACCCTAACCCTAACCCTAACCCTAACCCTAACCCTAACCCTAACCCTAACCCTAACCCTAACCCTAACCCTAACCCTAACCCTAACCCTAACCCTAACCCTAACCCTAACCCTAACCCTAACCCTAACCCTAACCCTAACCCTAACCCTAACCCTAACCCTAACCCTAACCCTAACCCTAACCCTAACCCTAACCCTAACCCTAACCCTAACCCTAACCCTAACCCTAACCCTAACCCTAACCCTAACCCTAACCCTAACCCTAACCCTAACCCTAACCCTAACCCTAACCCTAACCCTAACCCTAACCCTAACCCTAACCCTAACCCTAACCCTAACCCTAACCCTAACCCTAACCCTAACCCTAACCCTAACCCTAACCCTAACCCTAACCCTAACCCTAACCCTAACCCTAACCCTAACCCTAACCCTAACCCTAACCCTAACCCTAACCCTAACCCTAACCCTAACCCTAACCCTAACCCTAACCCTAACCCTAACCCTAACCCTAACCCTAACCCTAACCCTAACCCTAACCCTAACCCTAACCCTAACCCTAACCCTAACCCTAACCCTAACCCTAACCCTAACCCTAACCCTAACCCTAACCCCTAACCCTAACCCTAACCCTAACCCTAACCCTAACCCTAACCCTAACCCTAACCCTAACCCTAACCCTAACCCTAACCCTAACCCTAACCCTAACCCTAACCCTAACCCTAACCCTAACCCTAACCCTAACCCTAACCCTAACCCTAACCCTAACCCTAACCCTAACCCTAACCCTAACCCTAACCCTAACCCTAACCCTAACCCTAACCCTAACCCTAACCCTAACCCTAACCCTAACCCTAACCCTAACCCTAACCCTAACCCTAACCCTAACCTAACCCTAACCCTAACCCTAACCCTAACCCTAACCCTAACCCTAACCCTAACCCTAACCCTAACCCTAACCCTAACCCTAACCCTAACCCTAACCCTAACCCTACCCTAACCCTAACCCTAACCCTAACCCTAACCCTAACCCTAACCCTAACCCTAACCCTAACCCTAACCCTAACCCTAACCCTAACCCTAACCCTAACCCTAACCCTAACCCTAACCCTAACCCTAACCCTAACCCTAACCCTAACCCTAACCTAACCCTAACCCTAACCCTAACCCTAACCCTAACCCTAACCCTAACCCTAACCCTAACCCTAACCCCTAACCCTAACCCTAACCCTAACCCTAACCCTAACCCTAACCCTAACCCTAACCCTAACCTAACCCTAACCCTAACCCTAACCCTAACCCTAACCCTAACCCTAACCCTAACCCTAACCCTAACCCTAACCCTAACCCTAACCCTAACCCTAACCCTAACCCTAACCCTAACCCTAACCCTAACCCTAACCCTAACCCTAACCCTAACCCTAACCCTAACCCTAACCCTAACCCTAACCCTAACCCTAACCCTAACCCTAACCCTAACCCTAACCCTAACCCTAACCCTAACCCTAACCCTAACCCTAACCCTAACCCTAACCCTAACCCTAACCCTAACCCTAACCCTAACCCTAACCCTAACCCTAACCCTAACCCTAACCCTAACCCTAACCCTAACCCTAACCCTAACCCTAACCCTAACCCTAACCCTAACCCTAACCCTAACCCTAACCCTAACCCTAACCCCTAACCCTAACCCTAACCCTAACCCTAACCCTAACCCTACCCTAACCCTAACCCTAACCCTAACCCTAACCCTAACCCTAACCCTAACCCTAACCCTAACCCTAACCCTAACCCTAACCCTAACCCTAACCCTAACCCTAACCCTAACCTAACCCTAACCCTAACCCTAACCCTAACCCTAACCCTAACCCTAACCCTAACCCTA
>NC_135789.1:4565000-4772500 GCF_051106095.1 Pogona vitticeps
CGCCGGTCTGGGGTATAGTGCCTCTGGATGGGGAGGCTCTCATGGTGAGCACCGAACGAGACGGTGCAGCACTTCACGCTGTAGTATTTTGTTGCATGTTCGCACAGCGAATGCAGTCGGGTCCCTTCTGTCTCGGGAACAGCTGGATCTAATGCGTTTGACATCCATGCCGTCATCATCACCATCAAGTCTAGAATCTGGAAACGGGGGAGGGGGGGAGGGCAAAAACTTGGCATTTTGGAAATTTGAAAAGGTGTGGGGAAGGAAAATGGAGAGACGCCACCATCAGGTGCTGGAAGCTGATTTGGCCCAAGAGATTTTGGTGCCTGAGGCAAAAAAAAACAACAACCCCAAGATACCATGTACAAATAATAGCCACACAAGTAGTTGAGGCTTTCTTCAGTGGCAGGAGAGCCGGTGGTCCCCCACTCCATCTGAAGGCACCTTTTCTGGCTTACAAGGGTCCAGGACTGGGCGCAGGGCAGCTTTCGAACTCACTACTGGCACATCTCAGCCTCTGCCGACTGCCTCATGATAGAGCCGGCCTCAGAGGGAGGCCAAAGAGCGCGAAACTGGTCCCGTGCTGGCGGAGAGGACTGCTTCAAACCCAGACTCAACCGGCAGCCCGGCTCGCCAGGGGGTGCCGTTTTCTCCTCTGTCTCAGGCGGCACCGTCTCTTGGGTCGGCCCTAGGCATGTTTTTTTAAAAACCTGCTTGTTATCAGATTGTCCTTCTTTGCCAGCCTTAAACACTAAAAGAGCCTTCGAGGATAGTTGAAGGGGAAAGTTGGGGTGGAGTAGAGAAAATGGCTGTTATCAGGGGAAAGATCCCTATCGACCCCCTTAACATAGCTTAAGGCGCAGCCTTAATTGTCAGAAATTGGCGGGAAAAAAGGCTGAAGAATGTGCCCCATTGAGAATGGCTGGAGCGGATGGTAATGATGGCTGTAGATTTGAGACCTAGATGTCTCGCTGCTCAGACCAACCCTTGTTCAGACAGTCAGTCTCTGGGTCTCCAGCTCGCTTGTCGGCGTTTATCTTTTGAGGAATATACGGGGAGTATAAAAACCCCAGGGGAAGAATTTAAGCCTGCTTCCTAAGACTCCAGTTCGTCTGCGGCGGGATCTCGATAGGATCCGAGCGTTGTGATAGAATAAGCGTAGCACAGAGCAACGTAACACAACAACGTAACTCAATACATTAATTTCCAATGCTTATTTTTTGGAGTTATGTGCTGTCAAGCTGTCCCTGATTTATGGCGACCCCTTGCAGGAGCGATCGCCAACATGTCCTCTCCTCAACAGCTCTTGTAAACTTAAGTTTGTGGCTTCCTTTAGGGAATCAGTCCATCTCATATTGGGTTTTCCTCTTTTCCTGCTGCCTTCAACCTTTGCTAGCATTATTGTCTTTTCCAGAGAGTCCTGCCTTTTTAAGGATCGGCCCAAAGTTGGACAACCTCAGTTTTGATGTTTTTGCCTCCAGAGAGAGTTCAAGCTTGATTTGATCTAGGATCCACTTGTTCCTATTTCTGGCAGTCCAGAGTATCCACAAATAATGCTCCTCCGGTACCACGTTTCATACCTATCAGTCGTTTCCTTTTTGGTTTCTTTCTCTGTCCAGCTTTCAGACCCAAACATGGTGATCGGAAATACAAGAGTGTGGATGATCTTGGTCCCCAGGCTCACATCCTGGCACTTGATGGTCTTCTCTAGTCCTTTCATTCCTACCCTTCCAAGGCTTAGCCTTCTTTGGATTTCCTGCCTGCAATCTCCATTTTGATTGAGGTTTGAACCAAATATATGAAATCTCAATTTCTAGGGTTTACAGCAAAAACAAACAAACAAACAAAACCCCAACCTAACGGGAACGAAGACCGAAGTTAGGAGTTCGATTCCCCCACTGGGCTGCCTCCTTGCCAGGGGCTGGACTAGATGATCCACAGGGTCCCTTCCAGCTCTGCACGTCTCAGATTATTAAACAATCTTAAAAAAAAAAAACTCTAAATACAGCAAGATCTAGAATTGACATGTTTCCTGCTGTTGAGTTTACATTAAGATTGGCAGTGTGTGTTTTCCTTGTTGTTTTACTATAGGGTTAGCTATTTCCCTACCATCCCACCTTGCTCACTTCTTGGCTTAATTTCAGAGAATTTGGTTAATGGTATATCCGGATTACCATAGATTTATTTTGCTTCTCTTATCCAGTCACATCTCTTCCACTCCCTGGCCCAGCTTGACAGGGTTTGCAAGAGGATATGTTTATAGCAAAAACCGCGGACGAAGAGGAAGGTTGTTCCACCCACTGCGCCTTCCTCTTCCTCAAGGCTGGGAATGATGGGGTTTGTGGTCCTGCATTCTTCGGAGCACAGCCCGGGCAAGGTTTGTGGACTCAGCCACACAAATAACGAAACCAGAAAATAACTGCAACTTGACTTTGAGTTTTGGAGGAGGGAAAGAAAAAAAAAGTGTATTTGGGATATTAAAGCAGCAAATGAAAATACGTGCAGATTGAGAACCCCTCTTTTCTCTCTCTGATTCCAAGCCCTGGGAACTGTCATTGGAAAAATTTACAGTGAAGGACAAATTATCTTCCAATGCCAAGTCACATTCTAAGAAAAAGAAACAGTAGCGTGGAAGAGAGGTAAGCTTTCTGTGTACCATGAGGTGAGGGGTTATCATCCTTCTACAGACAAAGGTTTCCGTGTTCTATCATCCATTGCATATATTTTGGAGTTACAGGGTGTAGCCGAGCCAAATTTTTAAGGGATAGATATGGCTCAGTTATAATGTGTTTGATGAGAGGTTGAAGCCTCCGGCGAGCTTCCGAGGGAATATTATCTCGTATAGCAAATCACCTAAATATCCGGCCCAGCCCTGAAACGTTAAACCGACCCGCCCTGACAATAAATCGTGAATCGGTTTGCCCTCACCACCCGGTGAACGATGGCAACCGCGGCAGAAACTTCTGGATCTGTTTTTCCAAATAAAATAATAGACACCATGGAGGGCAGAAATGTTGGACAGCCAGTGTATGAGTGTGTATGTGTGTTACTCCATTCAGGAAGAACAACGGGGCTTGGTGTCCGCTTTTCACATGTATTTGTGGGGTTTTTTTCTGAAAGGTGAGGCCGGTCTTAGCACCGACAGGCCACATTTAATTTCAGAAAAGCTCTCGAGGCCCACATTGAAATGGGCGGTGGGGCCACGGGACAAATCTTTGGGGACATTTTAAGCTACGGCTCTTACCGTTGCTAACTCAGCTTTTTAGAACAGGAAGGAACCCCGTACAAAAGACAGAAAGTTATCTGATGTCAGCGAAAAGAAGGTGCGGTCATGAGGGATCTGGATTCAAATCTGGGGCAGTTGCATTCAATCCCGGGGATAAATGCTCCTCATCCCCAGTTTGTTGAAACGGATTCTCCAGTTTAAGCCTCTTAGGGTACTCAAAAGTCACCTTCCTGTCTGCTTTTACAAAGTAAAAATAACCCACGTCTAGTAACTCCGTCACCTACACCTAGTTATGTCTTGTGGTAACTAGAATGAAACTACATTTGAAAGTGAGGTAATGAGGAGAAGCAAACTTAGTTAATTAATTTTACTTACTTATTTATTTACATTTGTATACCGCCCTATTAGTGCAAGGCACTATTCTGGGCTGTTGACGACAAGTTAAGAACACAACAACTGTATATGAAATAAAACAGAAATAACGCACTGTATTTCTAGCTGCTTTCAAATGTAGCTTTTTTCCCCAAAGATGTTTGAATGTGGCGTTTTGTAGGTTTTAGCCAGAACGTTTCGTTCTTTAGCATTCTTGTATGATTTTTTTTTCCAGTAACAGAAAGTTGTGGGAAAGTAGCATTATTGCAACATGGATTACAAGTTCCTATTCCCCGCCCCCCCCCTTTGCCATAAGTTATGTTTCAAACCCTGTGATGACTTTCTGAACTTCCAAACTCTACCCAAGATCCATTTTACCAAGATGTAGCTATAAGAGGTAACTTAACTGCAGACGTGAAGTTTACATAACCCAGTCCCCCAAGGGACATATTTCGACCACAGCGTAGATCTCCCCCCCCCCGCCACCCCCGATTCATACAGGGTTTGAATCCCAAAAGGAAGCCATAGCTTCAAATTCGCAAGAGCTGAGTGGGGCAGCTATGGATGGGACCATCTGGAGAGGGTTCGAATCCTAGGGTTGCCATAAGTTAGCCTCCTGCTGGCACATCACCACCAAAACAGTAACGACGCAGGATATCATGGATATGCACTCGAGCATGGACCCACGTGCGCCGGTTCATGCTCCAAACCCGACAAGACCTTCGAGACAGTCAGAGACCACACAAAACACCTGTACCGCAGACAAGCTAGTCCGCTCGGCGAGGATCGCTTACATAAGTCGCAGCTGACTTTGCGAGGTGTGGCTCAGAGACTTTTCAGCGCTAGGGAATTATCTCCGACAAATCGTTCCAACGGAGCACCGTCTTTCAAGAGACCCAGAAAACCTTGTCCGTGTGAAATCTCAGAAATCACATTTTTTTAATGACTTAAAATTCACCCCCAGCCCGCATGGGAGTTGGGTGTTCAGTCTGGGGTAATGCACGAGGTTGCATCTAGAAGGGACTTGATCCAAGCTTTGCCCCTAATCAGGGATCGGACCTGGAAGTTGCAGGGCGAACCCTGACTATTTTGCTGCCTGAGCCCAAGGACAAGAACTTTGAGTCCACGGATGTTCTTTGGATTAAAATGCCGACACTTTCTTTCATTAGAAAAAAACAACTCTGGCTCCCGGAACATAACTTGCTGAACTACAATTCCCAGCATGTTTTGGGCAAGAGCGCCAACAACCTTCTGGGAATTATAGTTCAACTTTCCAAGCTCCTCTTTCCGGTGAAATTCGAAGAAGCTACTTAGCAATGAACCAGTGGGCCCTAGATCACATTAGGTCTGAACTATCTCCAGAAGCAAAAAAAGTTTGAACCAGAGGCTGTCCTGTTTGGGGCAACTCATGAGGAGGTAGGGTTCTCTAGAAAAAGAGTATCATGCTGGGAAAGGCAGGAGGGAATGAGGAAGGCTGAATACAAGATGGATTGAGTCCCTAAAGGAAGCCACAAGCTTGAGTTTATAAGAGGTGAGTTTATAAGAGGAGATTTTGGAGGTCACTCATTCGGAGGGCCACCATCCATACGGCAACTTGATGACACATAACGACTAAGAGCTTCGCAATCAAACCGGTGACTTAATCAATAAATCAGTCAATACAAGGAGAGGTTTTTGTGCATAGTGTCAAATGTCTTACAACTCACATGGAGTTTACATGCTCTGCATTCCTCCTCTCTCTCCCTCTGGAAGCAAGCCGCTGCTAATCCAACGTAAATACCCATGGAGTCAGTCTGGAGCGTGGCATTAAAATCATTTACAAAAACCTGAAATCCGAAGAGGGCTTTAAAAGAAAAACAACCCCTAACCTGTCAAATCTCTGCCAGGGAAAATATTCAACAGCCTGCCTCGGAGCTGTCTGGGTGCCAGAGAAAGCTCGGCCAGTTGCCTTAGCAGCTAGAAACGGGAGGAAAGGAAAAGAGATGCCGGTCTATTCTCTCTCTGTGTGTCTGTCTCTCGCGCTTCACTTCTCATGCCCTGACACAAGCCAATATCTCTCTCCAAGCAAGTCGTGTCCGTGAGAATGGGTTTGCAGACTTTTCTCCTTCAGGCCACGAGAGACCAAGATCAAGATCATCCACATGCTTTTCTTCCCATTCATCACATATGGGTGCGAAAGCTGGACAGTGAAGAAAGTTGACAGGGGGGGAAAGAAATGGATTTGTTTGGAAATGTAGTGCTGGAGGAGAGCTTCACAGATGCGTGAGACTGCCAGAAAGACAAACCAGTGGATGCCTGAACTCTCTCTGGGGGCAAAAATATTGAAATTTTTGTCCTACATTGGGCATCTCGTGAGAAGGCAGGATTCTGTGGGGAAAAGCTGATCATGCTGAGAAAGGTGGAAGGCAGCAAGGAAACATGTTGGAGATGGCTCATTCAGAGGGTTGCCATGAGTTGGAAGCAACTTGACAGCACATCGCAGCAAACTCAGGCTTGTGGCTTCCTTTACAGAGTCCATCCATCTCACATTGGGTTTTCCTCTTTTCCTGCTGCCTTTCCACCTTTCCAACTTTTCCAGAGAATCCTGCTTTCTTGCAATGTTCCCCAAAGTAGGCCAAATTAGGATTTTTTTATCTGACCCCTATGTTTGACCTTTGCTTACATCCAAGTTTTTCTATGTGCACACACGTGTATGATTCATGTTCTTCTCCAGAAGACAGACCAATCTCTCAACAGATGCTGATGCCCCATACATTTTAATTTCAATATGTTTTAGATCAGTGTGGCCCCCAAATCCACAGGCTTCATCCTGTTCCGAAATGAAAGAATATCAGATTTTTAAAAAAGAAGGTGAGAGAAGCTGAACCCTGACCAATTCATCTCCCAGCAGCCTCGGGCCTTTGAGGGGGTTCCATCTTAAATGTCTCGGACCCCCGGCGCTTTCAAATCACATTTGGGCTGAATTCGAACCGCCATCTCTCGGAAAGCATGGAGTCTGTCTTAGCCTGCGATAACAATCAGGATTGAAGGGCAAGCCCATAGCAGGTTCCCCATGTCATGGGTTAAAACACAGGGTTAGGAACCTTTGGACTCAAGGCTTAACCTGGCCACCCCTAGATTGCCAACTCTTTTCTCCACGACATCCTGATCGGAGGAGGGTCTCCCAGCATTTTTGTACAGATCTGCTGGTCTCCCTTCCTAGGGTGTCCTGAGGCTAAGCCTCAGGCAGTACAAACGCTTTGGCAAATATAGGTAGATATTTTGGCCCCACCCTTCCCCCTTTCCCAGAACACCCCATGTTACCCCGAGAATTTCTCCGAAACTGTGTTACGTGTCCCCCACCTAGAGTTTAGCTGCAGCGCCGAACAGCGATTGAACAGCTGTCTTTTCGCCCAGCGTTATTCCACACATGTTTTTATCCCCGCCGATGCCAAGCTTGCTCCATAAAGACATCAACATTTGCTTTGCCAGGGAGCTGATCCCATGCCAGGCTCCTTGGCAGCCAGGACACCCTGCGATGATGTGTTTACAACCGTATTTTGCCTGCCCTGAGGGTGGCTGTGTACACAATGGGGCTAAACATACAGATTTATTTATATCTCTTATTAAAACATAAGACGGTAAAGAAAAAAAAACGAATAGCCTTTCTAGTAGGGTTGTTTTACAATATTTCCCCCCTGCATTTCTTGACCACCTCTTATACTATATATATATAGACAAACCCACGTCCAGCTATTTTCTGTGCTTTTTGAGATAGGAGCTTGATAAATTATTTTTCTAAGTAGTTAGTTACATGCCCAGCTATGTTCTGTGTTTCTTGAGATCAGCATTTGGCAAGTTACTTTTCAAAGTTGTTAGCTAAATGTCCAGCTACACTCTGCGCTTCTTGCGGTTAGAGCTCGGCGAGTTACTTTACGAAATAGTTAGTAACAAGGCTTCTCTACTGAGTTACTTTTATAGTTGTAATTCTTTAAAAGCAACTCTTTACTTTTTTCATTATCCAGATTACTCTGAAACTGAATTCAGTTCTTAAGCGGAAATTAGTTCCTTAGCTAATTGTGCTAATGCATGCATGTTCTGCTTAATTTCCAGGTAGGGTAGACAGCCAGATCTACTATGATGCTCTTTAACCACAACTTTACTACTGGTGGTACATCTGCTCAATGGGTGTCTGTACTATCATTTGATGAGTTTTAACCTGATCAGATTTGGAGTTTTTCCAAACGCCAAGAAAACATTCCTTCTGTCTCACCAGGTTTTTATCTCCAACTTCCCAGCTCTTTTTACCTCCTGCCCAAACCATTGGTTTATTTTTTAGTCCTCCTTTGTCCTCCTTGAGAGGTTTAGCGCTACGGCACTGCCTGCGATGCTCACCCTCCGCCTTTTCAGAATTTCAGCTAGAATTTCCCGCGGGGAATTCTGAAAGACAACTATGGACTCATGTTGGAAACTGGCGAGTGCTGAAAAGGAGAAGTAGTGCGGCGCTAAATCACTTGTGATCAGAATGAGATTCCTGGTAAATCTCACCTGCCAGTAGGTGACAGAAGAGGAAGTAAAAAAATAAAGGGTGCAAATAACCCGAACTGGAAAAAAACCATATAATCACAGCTAAACCAGCTCCACATTCTGTTGGACAGCAATTCTGAGGGTCTTTGCCCTGACCACCGTTGATCTCTTCTCTGTCCACAGTCCGCAAAATGAAATGGTTTTCCCTACCACTACTCCTTTAAGAAGAACACAGAAGATAATGATCTCTGGATGTATCTAGGTCCCGGTGAATCAAGGGGGGCATTCTTGCAGTTCATGCAACATGCCATCCTGTTTATAGCAGTCATATACTCAAAGCCTCACAAAAGTCAGCATTGTGAGTCTTATTCCTCCAGAACGGACGAGCGAGATTTGAATCGGTGCCAACTGATCAGCACCGATTGGTCCGATACCGAGACCTCCAAGCAATGGAAACTTGACTAGCCAAGTCCCTTCAGTTCAGTTCAGTGAGTCCATCCTTTTCAGGCGTGTCCATGTGGACTTGTTCCCCGGCTGTGTGTACAACGCAACACAACACAACTCTGTTTCCCATTGAAGGCAACTCAACAGCGTCACATCCCAACAAAACACTTCCAGTCTTGAATTTCTTGGCCTCCGCCGGGCGAAGCTCGGAGCGCCTCGTCGAGCAGGGATAATTTAAATAATATAGCATTATCTCTCTTATAATTATTATTCAGCTATTTTTGTTATCAACACACGCAGCCTTTGTGAAGAACTTTAAAAGCAGCCCTTGGCAAAATTTGGCAGGGGGTTTAAAATGTCAACATGCATCAGGGTTGTGACAATGTTGGAAAGAGTGAGGGGTGAAGGATTGACCCACTTAAAACAAAATCAAGGATTTTGTCTGTTAATCATCATTCCCTTTTCTCTTACTCAGTGGTGAGGGGGAGCTGGCACTCCCAATGTTGAGATACTGGCATTTGCAATTATTAAGGATGATGCCATCATCTACCACACCATCCCCCTAAAGCTTCCCTCTTCACTTTGAGCTGACCTCACAGTATCTAGCGTATGCATGTGAGAAAGGAGTGAATTTTAAAAGCATTAATGCTCTGTGATGAGGGGCTCCCAATTATAATTTCAAGCTCTTTGGAGTGGCTTTGTTTTGACCAAGTAATCAAGGCCCCTTAGCTTTACAAAAGACCTGTTCCAGGAAGAATGTTAGAACTTGGGCTACTGTTCCATTCAGAGGCCAATCTGGGGCATCCGAATATCTCCTTATTTCATTTTAGAGCTATCTGAACTCTGTCGGTTTTGGTTTGACTCCCAGATTCAAAAGAATTCATAAATATATCAAGTCAGCGTACGGATGTGCCCTGGAAAAAAACAATACGGCTGTCACTTTTTTGTTTATGCATGGAAGTGCGTGAAATTTGGTGGCACAGGAGTCTCTGAAGAGGGAAGCAAGCCTGCCAAATTTCATGTAGCTCACTTTGGATATTTGTTTACAGGGCTTTTGGTTTCTTCATAAACCCCCCGCCCCAAAAAAAACACTCATAGGCTGATGTGATCTGAGCACCCACCTGATTTAAATTGTGCTCCGGAGCCACCTTGATTACTAAACTAACTTTATTTTAACCCCAGGGCAGGATCTGACCATTTGCTTCAACCCAGACCAAACCCTTGGCTAAAATTATGTGGGAGCAATTTCCTGTACGTTCAGCTTCAAGCTGCACCCGAAACAACTGCGGTCGTAAAACGCACAACTGTCTGCCTTAAATTTGTCGTTCAGCCCTGTTTCAAAGAAAACAGGGGTCTTCGTTCAGCTGCGGAAGGCTAAATCAGCCAAGAGGTGAAGACTTGGCCAGGTTTAAGGGGTGTCGGGGTCCAGATGTAGAAGTCGGTCTTTGGGACACTCCTTTCTTTCCCCCCATGTGGCGTTGTGAGATCCTTGGGCGCTAGATCCCCACGAGCAATCCCATGAAGTCGGATCCATTCTGTATGGTGACAGGCGCCCCGGCCCCGTTGTCGACAAAGATGGAGGTGTACTGTCCAGCCTGCGGAGGGATTCGGGAGGAGAGAAAGAGCGGAAGTCCACTGTTAGGGATATGCAGCGGTGCATCTGTTAATTAGCAGATTAATCACCCCAGGGCAAGCTGTCTTCTAGAGTTGGAACTAGAGATGGGCACGAACCGGTTCGTCCCAGTTCGTCAAGGTGCTGCCACTCCCCTTCCCCGCCTCCTCTGGTTTGATCAGTCATTCACCAGGTCCAGCCTCCATGATCTTCAACTGATCTCCCAGTGCTTGGCAATAGCTTAGGTTTCTCTGACTCGCCCTCTTGTCTGATCTCCCAATCAGAGAAAAGGGCAGGACAGAGAAGTCTGGGCTCTTGCTAAACTGGGAGATTAGTGCAGGAGGTGGGGAAAGCAAGCAAGCTGGGCCTGGTGAGAGTCTGATCAGCTGAGGAGGGGAGCAGCAACACCTGTGATGCTGCTTTGACAAACCGGGACGAACTGGGATGAACCGGTTCATGCCCATCTCCAGTTGGAATCCAATGAGATCTCTACCTTTGAGAAGGAACCCACCATGGGCCATGAATCCAGACCAGGGGGGACTCAAGGCTCTTCTCATACCAATGGCACTCATTTCACCACTCTGGGTTTTAGTCTGAACTTTACAGAATCTATATTCCCTCTACCTTTCCCCAGAATCCCACAGCCAGCCATGGCTGGCTGGCTATGGGATGCTGGGAGTGCCAGATAGATCCCAGGCCCTTTGATGGCTCTTTTAAAGTTCAGACTAAAAGCCAGAGTGGACATAGTGGTTGCCCCCTACAAAACCACTCCAAACAGGCTCCTCTGCCTCCTTCTGTACCTCCAAGACATCCTAGGGAATAAACAAAACCAGGGAGGAATCTAATCCAGTTACACAAGTCGCGTTTATAATGCCAGACTCCTTCCAATTAAAGAGACAATAGAAAGTGACTTTTAAAAAAAATAATACATTGCCGTCATCATTTGAAGGACCCCCAAAGTAACGAGCTTCCTACATTACACGGGACCAAGTCTATTCAAAGTGGCATGGGATTCCCAGAACAAAAATAAGCTTATAGGTCTCTGCACCTATTCATAGCACCAAGGATCCGACCCAACAGCCTTATTTGGAAGCTGAAGAACCACACCGATGGATTGGGTCCTCTTTAGGGCTGAGGTAACAGGCTGGGTATTTAAATCATAAGCAGGCCCTTCTTTGCTGGCTTGTTGTTTTGGGTCACGGTGATCCAACCCAGGTAGGATGACTAATGATCAGTAATCCAAAATATATGAAGGGCTCAAGGTTGTCTAATCTTCTCCTGAACCATCGTCTTTCACCCACTTGGAAGTTGCCGATGGAACAACCTCATTAGACAGGGTGAGCTTTGCAGATTCATGAATAGCAAGGAAGAAAAATAAGTCAGAGCGAGGTCAAATAAATCCGTAACTCTCTCAAGAAGCAAAAAATATCTCAGGTGAGGCTCCCATAACTTTGGGCCCATCACGAGAAGATGAAAGCCATGGGCGGGAAAAAGACAATAATGGTGGGAAAAGCTGAAGTCAGCAGGAGAAGAGGAAGGCCAAATGGGAGATGGACTGCCTCCATAAAAGAAGCCACTGGCTTGGGGTTACAAGAGTTGAAGGGAGATGATGGAGTCACCATAAGTTGGAAGAAAACACATGGCATCTGGATAAAAGATGGCAGGACTCAGAGAACGGACTTTGTCTAAGCTTTGAGAGCTACCAGCTGAAAGCCACTGGTCATCAGTGGTCCTGTGGCCAGAATCTTCTGTCATGAATCATTGAACCCCATAAACCAGTGGTCCCCAACTTTGGGCCTCCAGATGTTCTTGGACTACAACTCCCAGAAGTCTTCACCACCACCTCTGCTGGCCAGGATTTTTGGGAGTTGAGGTCCAAGAACATCTGGAGGCCCAAGGCTGGGGACCACTGCCGTAAACGACATTCACATAAGCTGCTCAGCTGGTCTTACCTGTAGCTGCAGAAACCCATGGACGTAAACGGTGAAGATCTTACTGTTGCTTTCCAGGCCAGCAATGACTTCCAAAGACCTAAAAGAGAGAGTGTGTGTGTGAGAGAGAGAGGCCATAATGGGTGTAAGCAGTGTGGCTCAGTGGGTGGGTGGGAATAAGTACTTAATAAAGACGTCTTGGGTTTGAATCCTACTTGGATCTGGTTAACAAGGGCATGAGAGGATCACCGTCACTCTTGTTATAAATAAGCACAATTAGTACCCTAAAGAGTTGTTCTGGCCAACGAACTGTCGAGAACAGTACCAGTAATTCATTTCCCCCAGGCTCCAGATACTGTGATCTTGGGTTTTTCCCTCCTCCAATAAACTGTTTAAATTTGAACCTTTTTTAAATGGCAAGATCAGTTCCACTGCAGACGCACGGAAGGGGGTCAAGGGGCCTCGGCTGCGTTCCCAAACCTTGCACGCAACTCTGGTTGATGGCTTCCTTGGGATTTCAAGGACAGCCAAGCAAAGCCCTCCAAGTTAATTTTTCCTCTTTTTCCCCCTTTCTTTGGCTTCCTTTGTTTCTGCAGAGTTATTGCTCACAGAGCCAGGTGTGAAGGATGAGGAACAACGAAGGCGGGAGAAGATCCAAGATGGAAACACAGATGGTAAAGAGATGAAGAGGACCTTCTGGAACAGATGGGTGAACACTGTTGCCCTCTACTGGATGAACCATACTTTTTTTTTTTTTACCTGATGTGGCAGGAGGTATCGATGGTGGCTGGTAGGTCTGCGGCATTTGTTGTTGTTGTTTAAAATTATAAATCCCAGAATTCGCCATTCTGAAAATCTCACCTGACAGATCTCCTAGAAACACTCAAATGTGGCTCACCTTGGAAAAAAAAGGCCTGGAAAACTTTATGACCTAGCTAGGCCTAACTTCCTGTTCAAAAAGGAAGCTGCCCTGGTACTTGCTGGGACTTTTTATTGTTTAAACAGGAAACTAGGCAGAGCTAGGCCTATATTCAGCTGTAAAGCCTTCCAGCTTAGGCTTGTCCTGAGCCACATGTTGGTGTCTGTAGGAGCCTGTCAGGTAGGACTCCCTGAATGAAGAGTTCTGGGATTTGTAGTCCTCAAAAAAGATTTCTGTGTGTCACCTTGGGTCCCTAATAGGAGAGAAAGATGGGATGCTATATAGGTAAGTAGGTAAGTAATGGATCTGCTCTGTCCTATACCATCACCTTTGCTATATTTAATTAAAATGGCATTACCCCTGCAGTGAAGGGACGTGTCAGCAAAATTTGGGGAAAGGCAATGTATGCAGAAATCTAAAACACAGGAGGAACCTGTATCCATGGGGCATCCATTCCACGATCTACCGTGAATGGCTGAAACTGCGGATAGTAGTGAATCCTATATATGACACACAAGGAGGTGACAAAACCACAGGTGAGCAGGACAAAGACCACAAATCCCTCCACTTTGCTTGTTGTATATAAGGCTGCAATAAGCTGTGGATAACTGAAACTGTGGATACTGATCCTTAGGCTATTGGCGGGGGGGGGTCTTAGTGTATATTTAAGGGGAAAAACTCCTAGGATGGAGAGACAGCAAAACAGCACAATGGGGACAGAGAGTGGTCTTTACCCACTGAAAATTGCTTAGGCAGAAAAATACTGAATGTGAAGAAGGGGAAATAGAGTAGAACAGCTGGAAGAGAGGAAGAGAAAAAGGACATATATATTGTGTACACAAGACAGATAGATTGCATTGAAAAAGAGTAGAGCAGTGAAGACTCATGGCCCTGATTTTGTGAGGTTTTAGCACTATGTTCTCAGGAACTATCCAGAGTGCTGGATCATCTAACGGTACCCTCCAGCACCTTGGAGAGTTCCTATTAAAGTTCGGACCTTGAAACCCAAAGCGCATTCATCACGCTGGTGAAATGAAAAACAGCAGCCCCCACTGGTGTAGGGAGAATAACTCCCTTATCTGGATAGGCCATGTCCAGCTCGTGCTGAGAAAGCCAGAGAAAGCAAGGGAGTGGAAGAAAGCAGGATGGAACCGCTGCAACCCCAGAAAAGAAGCCCTCCATCACTCTGAAACATTTTGTTGCCGGTCCCATTTGCCTAGAGCGCTAGAACACTACAGCGCTAGCTCAGCTGGCCACTCACGTGTATCGGTGACAGAGGGATTCAATGCAGATCAAAACACGCACGTTGTCTCTCGCACGGAGCTGCAGTTTGCTTTTCAGCTCACTGTGGTCTTAGAAGAACAACAGAAAAATGCAAAGCATTAAAAAAGAGAGAGAGAGAGAGAAACAAAATTTACTGAAACTCAAAACATGCCACAAAACAGAAGTGCTGATTTGGAGATCTTGACTGTAAAGCACACACAATTCTATGGCTTGCCAGGGACCAGATCTCTTTTGAAAAAGGTGTTATCTTTGAAAGCCAAACATGTCAAATTCACTTCCAGTTCTTGGGGGTGGGAAGGTGATACAGAAAGTCTCTCTTGCTTATTTACATACACACAAACTAAAACGACCACCATTCTGGAGAAGCAGTTCTCCTATTTCTAGCATTGTGTATTTCCCCCAGTGGATGATGATCTGGGAGTGGATTAAAGGCCTCAGCTGAGTTCCAAGGTTCCAAGATGACCTGGAGCTGTCCGAGGTCCTGAAAACTTCATCTCCATTGCTCTACAACATGTCTCCCTTCACTGACTGAAATGCTCTCTGATCTCCTGTGGGTTCCTAACTCTTGGTCTAGACTGTCAACAACCATGATCCAACCTGAACATCAGAGACAGCATGTCCTTAAAAGCTGAAATCACTTTAATGTTCTAGAGATACGATTCTTCGTCACATCCCAGCTGTACTGCTATGCTTACAGTGACCAATTACAAAACAAAGTTGAGCCAGTTTGCAAAAAAAAAAATGAAAGGAAGTGTGAAATGCTCCTCCTGTAGCAATCAAATGCCTTTCAACAGTTAAGCTTTTTCATCTTCTAATGGCGTGCTGTCTGTAATGAATAGGAGAGAAATCTCAGTCCCTCGCTAAGCGATATTTTCCAGGATTGCCTAGAAGAAAAGCTATGATCATTGAAGTGGGCTCATCCAACCACATAACTCAAGTTGAATTCTACTACTCACCAATATGGACATTGGCTGAGAATTGGTAAATGCCAGATATGGAAGCGGTGAACCGCCCAGTTGTTAGATTTAGTCCAGATCCTCGGAGGAAAGCTCCTTTGGCCAAAGGCTGTGGAACGAAGGACATTCTTTTAAATACAAGGAGATGCTCAACCTGTCAGCCATGACTGGAAAGATTTCCAAACTAATCTGAGATAATAAATAATTGTAGAACTGCAGATCTAGAAGGGACCCTATAGATCATTGAGCCCAGTCCTGTCAAGGAGGCACAAGTGGGGATTCAAACTCCCAACCTCTAGCTTTGCAGCTAGAAATCTAAGCCATTCTATGGAAGAATCTGCAGATTTTTTGTTCAGCAGTTCAATACATACCCAAAACCACAAGATTTTTTTTTAAAAAAATGTGATTCCCACGTGCAGTTGAAAAGTGCACACAACCAACTTTACCCAATGAAGGAAGTGTATGAGACCATGCACACAGTTTTTAAAAAATTGATAGGGAATATGCACAGATTGCCAGAGGAGAAGTTAAGATCGTACAACATGATTCAAATCAGGAGGCGCAGCAAAAGGCAATGTAGTCAAAGACTGAGAAATGGCCACCTTCCAAGAGCTAGTCCAGAGGTCACCAAATTAGTGGTGAGCCACTCAATGAGTAGCTGGCTGGATAAGCTAAGTGGTTAAGGTTTCTGGCTGTGGAACCAGAAGTTGGGAGTTCGATTCTCCACTGTGCCTTCTGGGGGAAGAGCCAGCCTGGGTAGCCTTGGGCCAGCGGCACCGTCCCAAGGCGCCCCCTGGAGGAAGGGAAAGGGAAAACTATTTTCTGAGTGTTCTCTACCTCAGTGGTCCCCAACCTTTGGCCTTCAGATCTTCTTGGACTACAACTCCCAGAAGCCTTCGCTGCCACTTCTGCTGGCAAGGATTTCTGGGAGTTGAAGTCCAAGAACATCTGGAGGCCCAAGGTTGGAGACCACTGCTCTACCTGCCAAATCCCAGAAAAGGTCACTGTAAATCTGAATTGACTTGTCAACCCATGATTAATATCCCACAATTGGCATAGCTAGTCTGTGGGGGAATACTACCACTACAGAACACTGGCAGGAAGACTAAAAACTGTCCCCAAACCATACCCGGGGTTGAATTCCTTTCAACCAGCCAGTCACATCATTGATATGACAACTCTAACTTTCTACGCTGGTCTCTCAACACCCCCGGTGGGTTATTATAGAGGCCTTCAGAACCCCTTCCAGATACAGTTCTTGCTGGGTTCTCTGAAGCTGCCAGTCCTCCCTGACAGCTTGGTTTCTTGATGTTTCATTAAAAGCAATTAAACTTAAACGGAGGCGGCGACTTAATTCCCCCAAAACCGCCGACTTGAAATGGAAGACAATTTCACCGGCACCAGTAAATTACCGCTTGATAATTTGATTCTGTTGTTTCATGTCTCTCTCTCGCTGTGGTGATACAACTCTGGCTCTCTCATACAGGCGTGCGCATGTACACACTGTAAAAAGAGTCATTGTGGGAGTCCAGGAAGCCGAAAATTGGTGTCAGGTGTGGCTTGCGATTAAGAAAAAGCCCTTACCAACTAGATCTTGGGAGTATTAGGGCGCTTTGGAAGTTAAAAATAAGGACAGGAAATGTTTTGTGTGTTGTGAGGTGCTTTTAAGTCGCTTCTCCCTTGCGGTAATCCTAGTAGAATTGACAAGGCCCAGGAGAAGTTCATAAGTGGCTTCTCTTTTTTATTTATTATTTCATTTATTGTTCTTCGATGCTGCCTTTCCTTATGGGCAACCCCTCCAGGGCTACATGGAGATCTGAAGTGAGCTTTAGTTAATATTTGAAAAAAATCAGCACTCCAGAGAGTAACAGTCTTCTTTGTTACAGAAGAAGATGTGGCTTGAGTATTTGAGCTACACTTTGGGTGGGATATTCATATTTTCTGGACTTTGAGGCCTAGCTAGGCCTAGTTCCCCAAAAGCTTCCTGCTTAGGAAAAAAAAAGAGGAAGCTCCCAGCTAGCACTGGGGCAGGAACAGGAAGTGTGGGCCGAGCTAGGCCTAGCTGATGGTCAAAAGCTCCTAATGCAGGCCTTTCTCCCAAGAGTATCACATTTAGGTTCTGATAGGTAGACAGAACACCCAGTATGGGGAATTATAATATTTGTTGTCCAGAAAAATGCAAAAATCCATCTCTATTTGAGAGTGTGGGCGGATGGCCCTTGGGGATTGTAATCATTTTTGATTCCTGCTAAAGAAGGCCATACATGAATACGACGGAGTGCATGCCTCAGACAATGAATGAAGATCAGGGCCCATTACGCTCTCTATGAAGAGTTGTGAGCGAAGACAAGGGGGTGTTGAAACCCGGGCACAAGAAGGCCTCTTTTTCCGTTCATCGCTCCGAGACAGGGCTCTGTCATCGCGTCAACAATGCCTGTCACTGAACCACCACCACCCCCTTGCATCTCCACATTAATGCTACAAACAGGATCTGCTTGGCTTCCCAAAAGCTGGCACGTTTGCGCTCCTTGGCACAGGAGGCGCCGGGTGTCCGCCAACAGCAATTAGAAAGGCACTGACTCCATCCATTATGGCTTCAGCTTGGGCACTGATGACTATTATGATGTCTTGAGTCTCTGTCCTCCACAGCAATTAGGGTGGCACCAGGATTGCGCTGGTGAAAAAAAGCTTTTCCCGTCCTCTACGACCTTGGGTCCCCAGCTATCCTTGGACTAGAACTCCCAGAAGCTTTCACCACGAGCTGCACTGTCCAGGGTTTTTGGGGAGCTGTAGTCCAAGAACATCTGGACACCCAAGGTTGGAAGCCACGACTCTAAGGGATAATCATGCTACTAACTTGCTCACTCTCTGGGTTTGAGAACATCTGCAGTGCATCCTGGAAGCCATTGATGAAGCTAAACACACAGAGGCAGCAAGCAGAAAAGGACAGCCCAGTTGATCAAAAAAGATTAAAGCAACCCATCCACTGCTTCTTTCTCTCACAAGTCCCTGAAACAACATGGCAGCAGTTACGGGTTGTTTGGTTCAAATATTGAAAGGTGCGCATATTCTTTTCAGAGAATAACCCTGCGGTCCAAATGTTGCCGTCTTACTGTGATAAGAATTCTTGGCACGTGTCCCTCTCATTTAGCACACGTGGAGAAAAGAAGCTAGGAATTACACCCCTCTATTGTTTTCCTCACCATCTGGAAGTTCTGGAGTTCCATCAGAGTTTTCTTGTCCACCACGATCTGGCCCTTGAGTTTGCAATGGAAGGCTTCCTCCACTCTCTTATAGGGCGAAAGCTCCTCCAGAGACAGCAGAGGGGGCACCTCACTGGGATGAGAGGGCAACTCAGAAGATGCCCGCCGTTCAGTAGCTTCTGAAAGAAAAAGGAGAGAGAGAGAGAGAGAGAGAGAGGTCTTCACTTTTTGCATCACAGAATATGAAACATTTCTTCTTGAAAGTGACACTGGAACCCTGGAAGACTGTGCAGCTAAGCTAGGCCTAGCTCCACTTAGCTTCCTGTTTAAAAAAAAATCTCCCAGCTAGCACTGGGGCAGGAACAGGAAGCTTCAATGGAGCTAGGCCTAGCTAAGCCTCAACACCTTCTCAACGGAGACCATTCTCCCCAATGGGAGATGTTCTGATGTCTGTAAGAAGTCTGGTAGAATTCTCAGCATGGGGAATCACTGGAGTTTTAGTCCAAGAAGTCAAAAAATCCCATCCCTAGAATCAGCACAGCTACCACGTGCTAGACACCCGCATATTCTAACCCATCTTACGTCTTCTTCATAGGCCAACCTCAAGTGACCCGGCTTAACCAATTGGGCAAGAAATAATTCACAAATGCCGGATTATGGCTCCATTTTGTACATCCGGCGATGGCTCGGCAGCAGAGGCAAAAGAAGAGTGGTGGAAGGGGGAGGCTGACCTTGAAGGAGAGAGACCATTCTGCAAATGGCTTACCTTTTAACATCTCCTTAAACTCTTGCAGTAAGACCTCCTGGGTGACTTCAGCACCGGGCAGGCCAGGAGGTCCGGGAGGACCCGGTGGTCCTGGTGGACCGACTAGCCCACGCTACAAAGACAGAACAGAGAGAAAATATTTTTAAAAAACATTCTGTAGACAAATAGGATGCATATTATGATGCTACCTGTCCATCCATCCATCCGTCCGTCCATCCGTCCATCCATGCATCCATCCATCCATCCGTCCGTCCGTCCGTCCATCCATCCGTCAGCCTCAAATTAGTCTCATTCTCAGCCAGTGGCAGCGGGTGACTCCAGCTTCAGAGGGGCTCTGAGTCCAAACCAGGTTTTAGTTGGCATGCTACAGGAGTTACTGAAGGTGTTGGACATATTACAGGAACTATCCAAGGTGCTGGGGATACTGTTTAGCACCCTTGACAAGAACTGTAAAGTAAGAATTAAAACCTGGAAAGGATTCAAGACTCCCGAAATTGGAGTCATCCAAGCTAGAATGATCCTAGAAACAGGTTTTTCTCATGTGTGACCAGTTACAAATTTCCATTCTTGTGCTTTATATAGAATACACAACATGCTTCTAATTTCTGCTTATTTCTTTTCCCATCTACATATCTGTTAGATTGTTCAACAGTGTCTCCCAGCTATACATCTATATGTTGTGTGCAACACCATGGTCATAAAGACAGAAATAAATAGAAATTATTCAAAATCTGCCTCTCCTCATATCCCCTTTCTAGCTGTTCAGAATCCAGCCTGGTCCCCTTTACATAGCTCTATCTACTTCGTTTGCATAGCTTCATTTTGTTTCCTGTTCATTGCTCACACCATAGTGTGATTGCCCATGGGGAACTTAGTGTGGAGTATTGAAATAAATAAGTAAAATTTGGCTTTTCTATGTAGATAAATCTGTAGAAACATGTAGCTATGTTGGTTTGTCGTTCTGTAGTGCTACAGTGCTGTATTGCTATAGTGCTACAGCGCTGTAGTGCTATAGCACTACAGAAAAAATTCAGAGAGCAGCTTCTTATGAAATATCAGAACTTTTACCAGAACCTCACATTCTTCAAAGGTGAAAAGAAGAGGCCAATATTTTATTCATAGGTACACAGATGGAACGGAGTGCCCTCTAAAAGGGGAGAGAGTGTTCAACTGGAACTCTGAACCAGAGCATGCCACTACAATATTTTGCTGCCAGTCCAGGAAAAACATATTATAACAGGTTACATTCTATTTTAATGCCAGCTGGAATAGATCTGTTGAAATCTATGAGATTTATATACAGTGTGTCCCCTTCATTTCAACAGGCCTGTCCTAGCTTGGACAAAATCTTGAGTTTCACCTCTAGGATTATGATGGCTAGCTAAGGCTTCCAGTAATAACCTACTAATTTCTTATCTTTCCCTCTGCATTTCTTTTTGGCTGCGGTGCTATCGCCAGGACGCTGTACAAATGAGATCCACGTCCGACGTGGGTCAGTGACAGGCAGGTCGGGTGTCTCTAGCATCTAGGGAGAAAAGAAATAAAGATTGAAGGCTCATATCCACAGCCAACTCATAGGCTCTCTCTCCCCAGCATTCAACGTCCCATTCATCTGCCTATGAATCGGAACAGAATTCTAGGTGTCAAACGAAAGCTGTGTTTGCGGGGTAATGTATGTATTTCTGGGGGGTTGTAGCAAATAAAGTAATTCCAGCAGATTCTGAATGCCGGTCGATGAATTAATTTTTTTCCCCTCCCTAATCAACCCCTCTTAGCCAGATGCTGGGAATTTCTTTGAAAAAAAACAAACAAACCCAAACTAAACTAAAAAGAAAGTTTTGATGGCTATCCAGAAGTTTAGATTTCAGGACTTTGGGGGAGAAGGAGAGGCCAGTGGTTCCCCAGATGTTCTTAGGCTACATCTCCCAGGAGCCTTCACCACTAGCTGTTGCTGGGTAGGATTTCTGGGAGTTCTAGTCCAGGAACATCTGGGCACTCAAGACTGGGAACCACTGGCCAAGGTTATCAATGGCATGCATATGAGAGAGAGAGAGAGAGAGAGAGAGACCATTTAGGCTGTTATTATCAGTCACGTGCACAGAGCTAATCTGGTTCCTTTTAACTGCAATTTCAAGAAACATCAAACTGTATTGTCTTTGACCACCTATATGTGTAAAAGGCCCATTTTACAGCTGGAGAAGACTGAGGCATAGAATAATATACATTTTGCCCATAGCTCGGGCAAAGAAAGTTGTATCTCTATATACCCATCCATGGGAGCAAGGCCATGGAGGTGTTCAAGTCCAGTATCTGTCAAGGAGGCATTGCCAACCTCTGGCTCTGCAGCCAGATACATAAACCTCTGAACTATCCAGCAGTGGTTGTTTGCTGCTGTTGTGGTGGTGGTGGACTGTGCTGAAAGACTGAGAGTCCCAAACCTCCCAATGAAACATCATCAAACACCTAGAAGTTCTTAATCTACCTTTTGCCCCACTTGTGCTATAAACCATTAAAGCTATAATTGTAAACACACTTCTCAAAGAAGGATCTGGGTTACCCTCTTGCAAGGTTTACTTTCGGAGACTTGGCCCTACATAGAGACTTCGGTGTCCCTGGCCTCTGGTTTTGAGGAGGCATGGGCATCCACTCCGGGTTTTCATCTGCACTTGACAAGAGTTACTCAAGGCCCTGAACCTATATTGTGGGAATTGGGTTCAGCACCTTGGATAGCTCTCCTCAAGCACAAATTAAAAGCTGGAGTGGATTCAGCACACCCTAGAAACTGGAGTCACCAGCAGGCACAGCTACGTGAAGGATGGAAGAATCTTAGAATTATAGGGTAATTTTCACGTAACATTCCCGCACATGGGATAAAGTTGAATCTCCTCTGAGTGAGTGTGTAATCTAAAATCATACCAAAAGGCAGGCAGTGCTGTATTGGCCGTAATCTGAAATATGTATGTCTGATTTCTTCATTAGAACAAGCAGAAGAGGGAAGAAATATGCCTCCAGACTTTGAACTCAAAACCAGACCCTCACCACACCCAGAATCCCTCACCCATTGAACATACAGCTTAGGGGAATCTGGGATATGTAGTCCCCCCCCAAGGCAACATTCTCAAACCCTTGAGCTTTGAGGTTTTGAGCATGACGGTTGCGAGCCAGAAGCAGTTCCTCTTAGTTGCCTGCCGCAACTATTCAGAGGTAGACTTCTCTTGTAAATGGAGGATCCATTCGTATAAAAGCCATTGTCCGACCCTTCCACCGTAGAGTTATGTTCATTTCTGTGTTCGTAAAGGAGGGTGGAATTATCTGACTGCTCCTAAATTTTAATTTTAATGCCGACTGCATGGGGATTATGGGAGTCATAGTACCCAAAAACGGTGCAAGTTTTCCCAGTGAAAATGACGATCACATTGAGCCGGCCCTCTATCATCACCAGCGCCGATTGCTTGTCGAAATAATGAAATGCCTGGATGATCTTTTTTTCGCCCCTCATCCATTCATACCCGCCCTTGCCAAATTTCTGTCATCGGCCCGGTCCGATGAGACAAGCCCTCGAGATGTGAGCCTTCCCATGAAGGAGCTGTCAACTCCGGTGCTTTTATGAATCACCTCCTGGAATCTGGGCTTGTTAATGAAACGCTGGAAAGTATGTATCAAAAATTGAAAGGGGGAAAAAAAAGAGTAGATATTGTTGCTAGCCCAGATTAATCTGGGGGGAGAGAGATAGTGGAAGAGGGGGGCTTGATCTGGATCCATTTAGGGTATGGCCCACATTTTTTAAAGCCAGAATGACAGGACCGTCATGAAAACCAAAATGGACGTTTTTTCCCCTGCAGGTAAAGAAATAGAGAGAAATCCCCATCAAATTTCACAAAGGGAAAGAGAAGATCCTTGAAAGTTTTTTTTGGGGGGGGGCTCCGATTCACCTTGGAAGGAGCACCGTAGCTTTTAAATAAAGCATATTCCAGATAGAATGGGTTTTGGGGGTGACGTCTGCCCTCCCCAAGCCTCTCCTTGGAAACAGGGTGACTGAGCTTTCCTGCACGCCTCCGTTCTTTCACCCCCGGGGGGCGAATGCTTGCAGAAGGGCAACTCAAGGCATCAGGTTCGTAAAGCACATTCCATGGTAATTGCCTAATTAATGTCAATGTTACATCTGTAAAGCACACCCTGCAGTGCAGCAGATGGCTTGGGAACCCGATCAAAAGTCAAATGTTCGTGGTGATCCCAAATCGCTACTGCTGCTGAAACAAGGGATGCCAGGAGGAAGCATTTGTGAGCCATTTCTCTCCAACAACCCCCCCTTCCCAAATTCAGAGATGTGCTCTTCCTCGAAAGGATGCGGGCTTTCTAAGGATGGCAGAAAAGTAGGCTCGAACAAGAGAGAATCGGCACATGGTTAGAAGCAGAGGTGGCTTAAGAAGTAAAAGGCATCTGTTGATGGCAAAGTAAGCATTTCCCACTTTCCCTGCCTCCAGTTAGCTTGGGTTGTCACAGGGTTAGCTTGGGCGTCCTTGGTATATCTGGTGGCTCGGGAATGGAGCTTGGAAGTAAAGGTGTGCCTTGAGGGAAAGGAATGTCATAGGAAATGCTAATCAAACCAACCTGGAAGTCTCTCAGGAGGCCAAAATGTTATAACGGAGGCTGCCTTGCTTTGGACACATCATGAGAAGGCAGGATTCTCTGGAAAAGATAAGGAGCTAAGAAAAGTGGAAGGCAGAAGGAAAAGAGGGAGATTAAAATACAAGATGGACTGACTATCTAAAGGAAGCCACAAGTTTGAGTCTGCAGGAGTTGAGCAGGGCATTTGAGGACAGGGCATGCTGGAGAGCACTCATCCATGGGGTTGCCATAAGTAAGCGGCAACTTGACAGCAATTGGGGTTCGCCTGGCTTGTGCAGAATTCAAAATAAATCGGCAGGATGGGTGCGGAGAACCAATACCCAGAGGAAGCAGAGGCAAGCAGCGAGTAAGAATTTTTTAAAGTAACTCAGGAATCCATGGGCTTTAGGGCTTTTCCAAGACCACAAAACGCCTGCCCAACCTGAAAATTCAAGCGGCTCAACCTTTTGACGTAGACAAGGGGGTTCCACACACCGCGCGGCCGCAATGGCATAGGCAAGAACATGAACACGGGCGCACTGCCTCTCCCAACATTGCCCGGCTTCCGGAAAGCGAAGCCAGATGCCCGCCGAGACGGGTTCCTCGTCTCCCTGCTTGCTCGGGGAAACCACACGATCCTGGCATCTGCCAGATGTGCTCACGGTGCGCCCCCCCCCCCCGAGTTCCCTTGCCTTTCAAATCTTGCTGGGGCAGAGGGGTGGAGAAGCCGGTCCAGGCCTCTCCCTGGTTTCCACACCCCCCCCCAAAAAAAGTCCTCCACCAGCCCTGGTGTGATTGACAGTTCCAATGAATGCTTTGTCTTTTGCGGGATGATTATTTAATTACGATGGCGTGCATGAGCAATCCAGAGCCTGAACATGTAAGCCATTCTTGTTTATCTTGGCAGGCGGTGGCGGGGGGCTGACAAAGATAAGCGCTCGCCGCCAGCTTAGGGACAAGCCCGAGAGGCCCAGAGTTTGGAAACGCAATGCTTTTCCACTCCGACACCCAAACCGCCCCAAGCGGCACCGCCGCAAGTCGCTCGGCTTAGGGGATTTGTGGAGTTGTAGTCCAGATATATAAAGACTTTGCCGCATTCTGAGTAGGATCAGCTAGAGTTTGGAAAAGTTCCTTCGCTGGATTCTATCTCCCATCCTCCTCTCAACAGCTGGGCTCATGGATTCTGGGATTTGTAGTATTATGAAATGCCCTCCCTCAGGAGATCAAGCTGAGCCCCGCTTGTCCATTTTTCTGTGGACAGCGGAAAACCCATCTCTTCAGGCAGGCTTTCAAGAATCCCAACAGAGACCTCGAATACCATCTTCAAATTAAGATAGTGCTTAATAGGCTTGCTTTAAAAACGATTCAACTGTATTTTAATCAGCACATCGTTTAATTGCTTTTTTAAAAAAGTCTCACTTGTTATCTTTCAAGTTCTGTTCTTTTTAATATTGTGAGCGGCCTCGAGGCCCCTTGTCAGGAAAAAAAGGCGGCCTATGAGTAAAATTCAACAAATAAATACATGACAAACTTAGTTGCCCAAAATCTATGTGGAAAAACAACCTTAAGACGATCACTGCATGTCATACAGATGGGCGACAAATCTGATTCCAACCTCTTTGTTACAAGAACGCTCTGTTGTCTTCAAATCTTGAGGTGCAGATGAGGAAAAACCTACAAGTTTCTCCAGGTAAGAAGCCTTGAACATTAAAAGTCAAGGCTTTGAATCGTCATGTATCCTATCTTCTTCGTGCTCAATTAATATTGACACCTTGTTTATTTGAGGGGTTGAGGTTCCTCAGAAACCTCTGATATCCCTCCTGAGGCATGGATGGTAGCCTTTTCAGCTCTCTGAAAATGCCTCTTCAAGACTCTGCCTCTGAGCATATTTGGGGATAAGGCAGATCTATAGGATCAGAGGCAGCGGACCTCGAGATGACCAAGCCGTGAGGAGGATAAACCAAAGGACGTTCTCTCATCTTTTTTGGTAGACTTCCCAGAAACCTTGATCTGAACTACTGCTGGAACCAAGACTTTTGTGGAAACCCACCCACCTCCCCAATAAAGCTCTTTCAAACTTCTTGTCGCTCTCTCCTCTCCAACTCAGCAAATAGTAACAAAAAGCCATTGTCTACGATGACGACTATCAGGGAAAAACACTGATTTTTCTACTCCAACCACACAAGTCTTCCCATTTAATCCCCTTTTACAGAGCAGGAAAACCGAGGCCTAGTTCCAAAACACAGAAGGGGGGGGACCTGCGGGATGTGTCAGTCAGACCCTTTTTGATACAAGGCTGGCCATTTTCACCTACGGAATCAGCGGGGAACAGGCAGAAATCCCTTTCCTCATCTACTGAACTAGAACACCGCCCTTCGCATAGGCTCACTTCCCCTCCAATTAATTTGAATTATTCAGACATCCCTTGAATTACAGAGTGAGACGGAGACCCACCGCAAAAGCCATCCAAAAATAAAAATGACACCCATCTGGGCTAATTGAAACCAATGCTTAATTGCACAACTAAGGAGAAGCCATTGTTTTTAGCCCCATTGTCTACCTGGAAAAGCTGTCTCTTCCCGGGAAGGTAATTAGCCCTTATTAAGCAATTAACAACAGTGGGGAAATTACCTGCTCTTAAGCCAGGGTGCAGACATCCACTGATTAAGCCAAATAGTTTTAAATGCTAATAGGAACAAGGTAACTGTAAAGAGCATTAAATGTTGCACCTTGGTGGTTACACCCTGAAATCACTGGGAAATTGAGATTTTGGTTCTCGGGAATCTACCCCATTTCTGGAGAGAAGCTGTTTAGTGGGCTCCCTATGCGGTTGGTTTGGCAGGTTTCTGTAAAGGCTGGGGAGGGGGGTCTTAAATAAGGCTGTGTCCATAACACAGAAATATCCTTTCTGAAAGCAGACGGCGGGTGCCCACGGACACAGGACAACTTTTCTGTGACTGTGGAGAAATGCAATCCATGCAGAACTTCTCCACATGCAATTTATGCCCCAGCACGTGGACAAAAAGGAGATCTAAACAAATAGCCAAGAGAACGCTATTGAAGTAGCCTGCTTCTGGTAAAAAATATATATATATAGTCTACTTATCTTAGTATTTAAATTTTAAATATGTTTTCCTATATTTCCCGTAAGGCCGTAATTCTAAACTGCAGGGCTATGATATGAATAAAGAAAAAGAGAGAGAGAAAGATGTTATTAAAATATGTGAGTTTTGAAGTCCGACAGAACTCTTCATCAGGCTCAATAAAAAAAAAAAAAGATGGAAGAAGAAATTAAAAGTCCAAAAAAAAAAAAAAATTCTGGCCAGATTTGCTGGCTGCTGTGTCTGCCGCTGGATTGTGTGTGTCATGCATGTAATCATTCTCCCTTCCCCTTAGCTCAAGGGAACAGAAAGATCTCACAACAACCCTCTGAGGTAGGTGAATCAAAGAGCAAGCCATGAAACCAAGTCATTCACTGAGCATTTATAATTAACTAAGAGCTTGAACGCGAGTCTCCTGATGCTACCCACTCTACCCTATGGCCTTTGGAGATTTCTGTTGCCAGGTTGCCTATGACTAAAGAAGGCAGGGAGCAAAATGTGGTTTCACAGGAAAAGGAATGAGTGAGACATGTGCTTACAATAGACATCTTAGGACACCCCAAAACCCACCAATTTACTTATCAGCTTAAGTTCAATTCAAGCATGGCCAAAAAAACAAACAAACAAGCAAATGGGGGCTTTTTTCTAAACGAAGATCCAGGGCTTTGGACCAGCAGACCTTCAAATCGGTCTCTCTTAAGGTATTGTTGGGCTGCACTCCATTTGCCCAAGTCTGCAAAGCCGACATCAGGGGATTGTGGGATACGTAGTCCGACCACCTCCGAAGGACCACACTACCCCTAAGTCCCTGATTCACACTTTGGAGAAGACAAAGCCTCTGAATGATTCATTGTCCTGTTTATCTTTGTAGACATATAAGTATTTGAGTGCCTGCCAGTTTCTCCCGATCAAACAGAGTCTGGCTTCCCTGGATGAGTAAATCAAGTTTAATCTCCTTGATGGGCTTATAGTTCATAATTCTTTTATTCTTACTTGCCACACTTGGTCTCTTTCCCCATATTTCTGTTTTTTGTTTTTTTTTAACAGTGGACTTCTGAAAGCCGAGGCAGAGACCATGTGGCCCTCTGAGACATCATGGGATTACAATTCCCATCATTCCATTTGGGGGTTTATGGGACTTGTAGTTTGCCAATCTCTGGAGAACTCCCCGTCTCCTAACTCTGTCCATCAGTAAAGATGTCTGATAAGGTGTTGCCGCTCGCAATTGATAAATTGCAAGTCATGGAACTACCTGGAATGAGTTATTTTTTTCGTGATAACAGACCAGTAGCAAAGTTACTTTTCAGAAATATAACAAGTGAGAATAACGATATTTTATTATTGTAACAAATCTCATTTTCTTCTTGTTTCAGAATCACTGTCTAAGGCCATTTCTCATGCCTTTTTTGGAATACGTTTTCTTTCTTTCTGCAAGATACACATCGGCAGCTTCCCAAACTTTTGGCATGCCTGCTTCTTTCATCTCCCTCTCTCTTTCCCTTTAGACAAGACCTTCCCATCACCAACCACAACTCCCATCGTCCTTGGCCATGGGTCATGCGTACCGATGGGAGTCATAGTCAGATAACGTCTGGTGGCCAGCATGTGACAGAAAGGGGCTCTACACACTGCGCCAAAAAGCCCCAGATTCTTACAAACCATGGGTGGGAAGCCTGGTCCAGCATTCCAGCTCCCATCATCCACATTTGGGATGAGCCATGGACAAGAATAATGGGCCATGTAGTCCAACTTCCAGAAAGGGATTCCCTTCTTCCTGCTTTAACCCCTTCACATCTGGAATTGTCATAAAAATCTGTTCTATGGGACGAAAACTAGAGGACGGGATTATAATTATAGCATTACAATAATACAAGCAACTTTCACTTAATTGGGCCAATTCAGCCATCTGTCGAAGTTGCCCCCAGCTTCTGATACACAGCCGGAAGTCCCATTTCCTCACTCTCTCAGCTCCTACTGCCTATCTGCTAAATCCTTCCTTTCAGACCTACCTCATCCAGGTCTCTCTTGCTACATCTTGTGGCCATGAGTTCCATAAACTCAGACGGTCAAAACCGGAGACCAGCTCAGGATAGGCTGAGCAGATCTCTTACTGAAGGAGAGACCCATTCAGAAGATCTCGGGGCTGCCTCTATTTGAGGTTGTCGTTTTTTCGGCCAAGCAAGTTCTTAATCTTGAACCTCAATTTTCACCATCTATGAAATGGGGGTACCAGCAGAATAGATATAGAATGTGATCAGCCACATGCCATCGGCACCGTGTCGAGTTGAGCTACGTTGGGCACCTACCTTGGAGTGTCCATTGAGTTCTTCGCTGTTGGACAAAGTTGTGTTGAGGGGCTCCGTGTACTGGTTTGGGTCTCTCGGTTTCTTCCGCTCTTTCTTCGCCGCCACGCTCCGGAAAGGACAGAACTCTTGACCCACCAACGTGGCCAAAATCAGCCAGCTCCAAAATTTCATCCTGGCTTTGCCAGACATGTTCCTTTCGAGAGGAAAGGGGGTGGGGAAAACCCCTCTGGAGATTGAAATCAAAGGGAAATATATATATATATATACTTTGAGAGAGATGCGATTTATTTTTCTTCCCCTCTCAAAACATTAAAAAAAAGAGAGAGAGACCATTTCTGTTCATGTCGACCGAATGCCCATTGGAAATGACGAGCGAACATGCCAAGAAAGTTGAGTGTCTTCTCCACCCGGAAAGAAAAGGTCCACCCAGTTTAGAGATTTGGGTGACGGCAGGTCACGGAGACGAAATCCCCAGCTCAAACTGGTCAACCAATTCTAGCAGCCGCAGGGACCACCATGTCACCTTGGAACGCCTTCCTGGGCGGAAAAAATAAATATAAATACTCAAGCATCCCCTTCCAGTGGGGCAGAGGCTAAGGGGTCTTCACATGGAGGAAGGGACAGCCGGCTGGAAAGCACGGATGAAAGTGTGTGGGGTGGTGGTGAAGAAATCCCAGCTTGAACCCAAATTTCCAGGGACAAAAGTTCATGCACAAAACCCGGAGCGGCACCCCATCCCTCAGAGACACCTCCGTAGGGACCGGAAAACTTTTCCACTGCAGATGTTTGTCGGGATCTCTAGAGCTTCAAAGCAACTGCTTTCTATAGAACAAAATACTCCAGTTTATATTTATATATATACATATATATAAAGCCCCCAAAAGTCTTCCAGCAGCCGAAGTTTCACCAGGACGTTGGTGGAGGATGAAGTAGGGGGTCCTTCTTTGGTTCGCAGGAGATGGTTTGAGGATGGATCTTTTCTGCCCAGTGTGGAGAACCTTCTCTTGGGTAAACGCGCCTGAAAATTAGGAGGGTGTTGTTTCTGCTTTGCTTGTCCTTGGTGTCTTTCCCTCCAGCTCGCAGGCGTGCAAAGGCCCCCAGAGCCGCTCGCTCGGCAAATAAATAGGACTTCTTTTTTTGCAGGAGAGTTTTCTTGCCGACTTGGAGGAAGAGGGGGGGCCAGAGGAGAAGACGCAGGAGAGGGAGGGAGATTTATACACACAAGGGGCGTAATGACATTGTAATGAGCTGTCACTGGGAGTCTCTTCACACTCCTATTAAGGGGAGCCTGGTGGATAAGCAGAATCTTCTCTCTTGCCAAAGAGATTTAAATCAAAAATGACTTTCTCATTCCTTCCCACTCCCTCCCTCCCTCCCTCCCTCCCTCCCCCATATTATCTTCCTGGAGAAATTGTAACTTTCCACCAACAAATTCCGCACAAACACATAACCACAGAATGCAACCTGATGTTTTTCTTCGGCATTTCCCCCCCCCCCCCCCCGTGAACCTGATCTGCTATCCCTAGTTTTTAATGTACTATTTTTAACCAGTGTTATCTATTGAGTTCCTGGTTTTAATGGCAAAATCCCGAGACCTTGCTCTCCATGACAGGAGAATCACAGGATCGGTGGGGTTGACGCACAGATGGAATCAACAGGACTATGCTGACTAGGACTGCAAGGGAACATCTCTACAAAGGCAGAGCAGGGCTTTTGTGAAGCTAACGGCTCTTAGTTGCACCTTCAAGGCCAAAATACCCTCAAACACTTGGCAAAGCAGGCGGGATGGTCTTTAAAATATGGTCACTATTAGAAGCGAGGGATTGAATGAGAGTTTGACTGTGTGCTGAATCTCTGAGAGATCCACAGCAGATCAGCAAGGATTTCTGAGTCCTGGATACTTAACAATGTGATGGATGAGACCAATCCAGCCAAAACGAATTTGTTGTTCTTTAGGGTGACCCTAATTGGGTTTTCCAAGTCCGGCAAGATGTTCAAAGAACAATTAACCCAGACCGTCTCCAAGATGCATTTCTTTTCTAAAAAATACTTCTTGGAAATTCTGCTTAATATTAAGATATTTGAAGAATTTGGGTGGAAAATAGGTTTCTGATTTCTCCCCCACTACTTTCCGTACTTTATTCTAAATTGAGATGCCAGCTCTCTTTGGCAAACTTTTTTTTGTTTACTTTTGAGTGCTGAATATTTAGAATTTTATCTGTAGACATGCACGGAGGAAGACTGTGCCGACTGCAGAATTGGGAGAGGTTCAGCCAAGGAAGAGATGGGTGTGGGTTGAGAATCAGGGAGGAAAATGGAGCCACAAGGACCGCCGTCTCCGCCACGGCCCGCACAACCGTCTGGGACCATTCAGCCGCGATCTGACAGGTCGTCCTATTAACATGTCATCAAGCACCCTTATGGATGGGTGCCCCGTCTACAGCGACCCCCGAACGGGGTGCGTGAAGACGCCAAAGCAAGTTAAACATTATTAACCAAGAATGACGGCTACGTTGCTTGTCAAGAATGTAAGAGCATGATTTTGTAAGAAAGAAGATGATGGTGTGTTGGGTGGGGGGTGGAGAGAGAGAATAGAACAAGTGGGGGGAAATAAAGATCAGGTTAACTGTTTAATCACTCTACTGGGTTTCTTTCCCTCCTCCATTTTAATTGTCAATGGATTGAGGGATCTGGTCAGTTCCATCCACTTTCTAGCTGATCACTTCTGGGCTAAAATCTGATTTAAAACACAAGTTTTTTTTTAATGGCTTTATCCTGAGTCAGACCATTGGGTAACACTGCCTGGTAGACACTTATCAGCACCAGTTTCCCAGCCTATCAGGAACAACCCATACACTCCCAGCAGCCTGAGGACAAAAGGTGATAGCCATTACTGTTGCAGAGATGTGATTCAGGCAGACTTTCGGGACCGAGCCATCATGATTGGGGGATGAAGGCGGGGTTTTGCTCCACAACGACCAATCACAAGAGAAAGGAAGTGTACAGGCAAACTGCGGGAAGGGTGAACACCTTCTGTAACTGAGGTTTTAAGGACTTAAGGAATTCCCATCAGGGTGGAACAGCATCTTACTGTGAATGGATATGTTGGTACCCCAGTATATATCTATATGCTGGAAATGTTGTGTGTAATGGCCGTGTTCTTTGGTTGACTTGAGGACTTTTTCTTGAAGATCTGGTAAGACTCCGGACCTCATGAATTTGAATCAAGGGTGGATCCAATTAAGTGCATGAAATGAAACCCTTCGCTTCATCTGACTTAGCTTCATACAGTCACCCTGCTCCCCACCTTAGCTTCACAACAACCCTTCAAGGTATATCAAGTTTGACTTGAGGTCATCCAACAGGTTCCATGGATGAATGAGATCTTGAACCTTGATCTCCTTGTTTCCGATCCAGCACGTTTGATCCACACAACTGACCTCTTCTCCTCTTGGTTCTTAAGATGAGTTTTCCTTCCTTCCTTAAACCACAAATAACCAACGTTGGCAAAAGTTCCTTTTCTTAACCAGCAGCTTCTGGAGCCCCTGGCTGTGCCGGCTGGAAGCCTAGAAAAATCCGCTGGTAAAAGCCGATGACCATGTGAATAACAATAAAGAAGAAAGTGCTCAATCAAGAATCACAGAAAACCAGGTTTGGGAGACCTTTTCTGCTTTCCATTTAAATTTGGGTTGTCTCAGAGCGCCCCCTTTCGGATCTTAAATAAAAATCCGAGGTCACGTCGTGTCTTAATAAGAGGTCCAATCAAGCTTTTAAAGATCTCCGAGCAAGAAAAGACCCAGAACTTGGAAAATTCAAGGTGGCTTTTTTTTTAATACTTAGTTTTTTGCTGGTGTTGTTTTTTTTTCAGTCCGGAACTCCCAAAATGCTCCTTCCCCGGCCTGGCTATTCTGGGAATTAGAAACGAAGAATGCAATTGGACCCAAGCTCTGGATCATGATGCGACCCCAGAGCATGGGAAAGGAGGAAGGTCAAGGTTTTAAGAAGCAAGTCATGTGCTCCGTGGTCGAGGAGCAGCTGGTGGTACCCAATGCCTCTGATGCTTCTCGTAAAGTTGCACGACACATCTTGGGGCCGGCCCTACCATTAGGGAGGACGAGATGGCCCTCCTCAGTCAGAAATGCTGTGTGGTCACCAGTTTCTGCTGAAGTCCCGCCACTTCTTTTTAAAAGGGTGCAGAGTTCGGTTCGCTTCTGGAACGAACACAACTTAGAACCCAACGAAAGCCCATCTGGTCTGGGGTTGGTGTCCTCTCACCTTGCCCCCCCCCAGCATCACACATGAACAGGTACACTGCTGCGGAGTATGGAGGTTCCACTGCTAATTCCAAGACCAATGGAAATATTAAGAGTTTGCTCCTTGGAACAGACCAAAGAGCCACGAATTTCCTGTTTTGCGACAGTGGGTTATCAAATGCCTCCAGGGCGTGCACATCGAACTTAATCGCCCCTCCTTTGGGAAGGGGGGCAGGAGACTTCTTGAGAAATATCTGTGAATTCCCATCCAAGATCTCTCTCCGGTCCAAAGTTAATTAAAGACCTGGAGCAAATTTGTAAACATTTAAGACTTGTTTTGCCATCTCTCTTTTCCACCGCTCTGCGATGGCTGCCTAAATAAATATTTACCCCACCTGCGAGAGAAGCCAAAATTCTCTGGTCCAGATGCTGGGCTGTTTCCAGATGTGGCGAGTCTTCTGCAATTAAGCAAGCAGATATTCCCTCGATAACCCCCCCAAAAAAAAAACAACGTACAGTTTGATCCTTTTGATGAAGACATCACAAAACCCACAAAAATAAAATTCAGCGCCCCACATTTCTGTCTCGTCGCTCCTTTCCCTGGGAATGGGAGGTGGAGACCAGAGAAGACCAATGATCTTTTTTTATTTTTTTTTTTGAGTCAGGAGCTGGCAACCCAAAAAAAGAGCAAGATCCCATTTTTTGAGGAGAGAGATGGTGATTTGGACAGTGCCCAGGCAGAAAAACAAAAATCTGGCCACATCAGCAAAACAAGGCATAATGAAAGAAAACATCGTGAAGCAGGACTTCCCTGCAAGTAAAAATCAAGTGTGTCAGGGAACAGATATCACCAATCCAGATCTTGACATACTAGCGTTCTACTTGCGCAGTAATTTGAACTCTTTCCTTTTAGCTGGGGAATTTTGCTGTTTTCACTCAACACTGATAGCTTAAGAGCCCAGTATCTCCAAATTCTTTTAGGACTATCCCGGGAGCAGATGATGGGGAAACATATTCTGTGGCCTGAAATGGGTTCAGCCACAGTACCCATTATCCCCATTCATTCATCGGGTTGGCTGGACTCCCAACAAGCAGGAGCTGCACAGCGTCCACACCCAATGCATCGTGAATCTGTAGAGGGTTAGTCTTGACGGTCAACAATCTGTAGCATTCTGATTTGCTATGACAAGTCTCATCAGCCCCAGGCTGTGTGGATAAGAGCAGGGGACGATAGGAAGTGTATGTGTGTGTGGGGGGGTTGAACAGCATCAAAAGAGCTGCACGTGGCTGGAATCTCCGCATTCAGTCCATCTTCCATAAGGTACCACGGGAAAGCTATGCACCTCTCCTCAATTTGTCATGCTTTTGCAAACTCAGAGGCACCATTGATTTTAAAAAACCCTCTGAATTAGATAAGACCATGATATGAACCAAACATCAGTTCCTCCAGTCTTCAAACTGTGTTTTCACTGCAAGAATTCCCAGCATTTGGAATACTTCCACCAAGAATCAGCCGGCAGGTGGACAATGACAGGAACCTTGTGGCTTCCCCAATTTCCTGTTCAGAAAGCCCAGAATAGAGTACTTCAGTGTGTATGTATGGATTCCCAAATTCTGTACAGGATGGACTAACACAGTAAAAGAAGCCATGGTATTTTGTTCGCAGGGTGGGAGATCATTCATTCATAGCATTCCCCCCCCCCCCCCAGTAAGTCAGAAAAGCCTTCCTCCAGCACTCGAGCAGCTGTTCCAACAAAAATTGGTCATGGTACCTTAAAGGTTTTGTTGGGAAAAAAAAACATACACGCATCACCCCAAAGGAGCCAGCTGGATCATCACAACTGGTCGTGCAACAAAAACCTTCGTGAAAGGGTCACACGAGCATCACTAGGCACAAGCTGATTCCAAACAGGATTCTACCCTATGTGGTTTATTGGGTGCAGGTTTTCCTGGATCGCTGCCCGCCTCAGCAAAGGAACGGAAAGCTTTTCACACCACAAGCCTTTCCAGGGCCGGATCCTGCTGGCCAATGTGGAGTGTAATTATTGTAACTTTTGACGTGCTCTGCTCGCCCTGCGACTGGCAGCTGAATGCGCCAGGGCCTGCACAGTCCAAAGCAACAGCTCTTGAAGGCGCGAGGCAACAAAACCAATCAAGATCCGGGCCTTATGCTTTCTAGGAAATTTTAAAAAAACTTTTATTCTCCATCAATAGCTCGCCTCCTCTCCCTCACTTGCCCCCCCAAACTCTAGAGACATAAAACCCCGAAACGTCGTTGTGCGGGACTTACACCCACCTTTTGGATTAATTCCAACGCTGCTCTCTCAGAAGCCCCCCCAAGAATCCCCCAAATCAGGGTGTGGATTTAAACAGAATTGTCAAGAGCGCAAAAAAACCCCAACATGGTTGTTTTCACAACAGAAGGAAATAAGAAGACTTTGTAGAAGCATACAAGAGATGAAGAAAAATACAGGCTGCAGAGCTGAACCACGAGAAACAAGGTTTGATCCCAAGCGAACAAGCAAGCAAAAATGAAGGAATCGAACACAACAACATCTCGAAAGTGTTTTATAAATACAGATTTTTTTTTTAAAATCACTCCCTGTCACATGGGTCTTCCCCCTCCCCTCCCCCCACCACCCCAATAAGGTCTTCTTTCAATGGTGTTTTCCTCCGTAGTCTGGATCCTACCCTGTTAGCGCCGACTAACCCACACCTCTTTGTAGACAAAATTGGTCAAAGCACACGTTCGTTGATTTAGCTAAATCTACGTGGCTCATGGGTTCGTTTCATACTCTCCCTCCTAGGCGTCCCCCTCCGATAAATCCAGCATAATCAAAAAGCTATGCCACAGAAAAAAAGCAAGAAATGTGGAAAGAAACCTGCTTTTTTTGGGGGGGGGTGTCTGAGAAGAAGCAGAACGTCACATTCTTTTAATACAGGAGATAACCTTCACTAGAGCTAAGCAGGAAGTTTTAGCAGAACAAAGTGGATTCTCCTTTTTTTTTTTTCTTGTTGTAGAGCAGTGGTTCCCAACTGTGGGTCCCCAGAGGCTCTTGGACCGCAACTCCCAGAAGCCTTCACCATCAGCTGTGCTGGACCAGGATTTCTGGGAGTTGCAGCCCAAGAACTTCTGGGGACCCCAAGGTTGGGAACCCCTGGCTTAGAGGTACAGAGAGCTTCCAAACTCGCCAACGTTCCTCTTGACAAACATCTGCTGTTGTTGAGAAGGCACTAGAGCTTTCCTCCAGGAGGAGGAAAAACATCTAGGGGAGATGAAAGGCGAGGGACCCGCTTGCTATAAAATAAGGCTCAGGCCCCTCGATCAGGCGCGTTTTCCACAGAACGAGTGGTCCTAAGCCAAGCGTTCGGGCAAGAAAACGTCCGGGGAATTTTGGCCACCGTTGGGTCATCTCTTGCCCGTGATCAGATGATTGAGGGTTGCGTATGCCAGGGATCTACCCACTCCGGGCCCCATCCTGCCACCACAGCCCTACAGGACTGATCTAAGATCCTCCTTTTTTTTTTACCCTCAAACTGGGCAAGGCTAATATACCCAACGTAGACTGCATGACCCCCTAACAGGATGCCAACTCACTACTGCTCAAACACTGAAGAAGGTAATTATCTAGACAGTGTTGCCCAACCTTGGGTCCACAGGTGGTCTTGGGACTCAAAGCTCCCAGAAGCCTTCACTACTACTGGCTGGGCTGGCCAGGAATTCTGGGAGCTGTAGTCCCAAGAACATCTGGGGACCCAAGGTTCGGAACCATCGATTGAAGAGAAGACCTACCAGTCAACCTCCAGTACTTTTTTGGGGGAGGGGGGTTAGGAAGGAGGGGAAAATTCAGAATTCTTTAGTTCTAACCATGACTCAGAACAGGGGGAGGAAAGCTAAAGCATCCAGGTGTTGCTGGACTCCAACTCCCATCAGCCCCAGCCACGAGAGTCAGAGGTAAAAAAAAAATTACAGGAGGCATAATCCAACATCTGCCAAAGGTCGCTTATAGTCCAACGTCCTTTTAAGAAGGCAGAGTTCATACATTCCAATAGGTCAAAAGTTCCTTTAAACCACTCAAAAGTAATCTAGAATCAGCATCTCATTTTGGAAGATAAAAGCCCTTTTCCAGATCCACGATCATGCTTTAACAAAGCCTTGATTGACCTCCAAGTCACAGATTGACAGAGCTTTGCCTCTAACATGTTCCACACCAAAGGAATACACTCAAATTTCTTTTAAAAAAAAACTACTCTGGATTTTAGCACGCACTTTAGTTTTCTTGGATGAGTGGGTGTGGGAAAACAGGTAGGGTAACTCAACAGCAACACCTGGCCCACCAGGGCAAAAACCTCACATGATTGCAAGTTTTTGAAACCGCCTGCCCTCCCTGGGAAACACTGCAAAACACCACCAGCACCGAGCCGGACCCTGCTAGCTCAACGTCGGGCAAGCCAGTCAAGGCCAATCAAGGTCAGTTTCCCCGGCACCAAATTAAAAAGAAACTGACATTATTGTGACAAGCTCATCAAAGAGCAGGCCCACTCAAAACACAGCATCACCCTGGGGAAAAAAATTCCATTTTGGGTCATCACCGTGGCAGGGATGCTCAAAATCCAGCTCCTTGGGATGAAATGGGCTCCTTTCAATGCAAAGAATCAGCCATCTTACTCTGTTTCAGCTTCAGCTCATAACCGCTGGCCCTATTTTTTTGGGGGGGGCAAGAGGTCCTATGCATCCCCCTCAGTCACTTGTGTTTCTAAACTGCTGTGGTACCAAGCCTTCCCCCCTATGTTTGGGGTGGCGTTCTTCAAGGATGTGCCTTTCCCCAAATAACTTCTCAACCTACAGACCGAATCGGTTTGGTGACCAAAACCGATGTATGAAACATCAGCAGTTTAGGGGGAAAGGAAGGTCACACCATCCAGCCCCATGCTCTCCCTTTTCTGTTTTTTTCTCTACACTGCCCTCGCCTACAGCAGGAGACAACCAGAGGTGTTTTCTGCTATAATGAGGAAGATTTCAAACGCCCTAAGCCCCTTCTGCCACCACCAGTCCCCTCACTACTATCTGTCAATGGGGGGGAGACCCAAAGGTGCCCCCAAAACTCTTACACAAATGCTGTAGGGCATCCAGAGATTTCGTAACTGGTCCGGTGTTATTTGAAAAACAAACGTAGTATGTCAAATGTCGCCCAATCACTTTTATAGCACTTTTAACTTGCCTCTTCAAAAATCAGGATTTTTTTTTCATTTCCTCCCATCAGTCCAATCTCATCTGCTTCCAAATTTGGGGTGTGTGTGGGGAAAGGGGGGTGCTGCCTTTCTCTCCCTCCCAAAACTAAACCCATGAGCCAAACCGGTATATAGAATGTTTTAAAACCTATACATCGTGGTCTTTATCCCAGTATCAGGAATCAGATACCTACAGAGTCCCCCAAAGGCTTTATCTTTCTTCTGCCGCTACAGCTAATTTTGGTCTTGGAACCGGAGGGGGGAGTTTAAGAAAGAGGGGGATTTAAGAAGCGCCTCATTCTTGCGCGATGCTCCTCAAGACGTACTTCACCGTGTAGGCAAAAGCCGCGAAACCAACTATAACAAACAAGTTCGCCAATGCTCCGCCCAGGAGTCCGTGGTTCCGGTTGGCCTGCTGGAGGCCAGGGGGGTTGTTTGGGGCGGCCAGGGGTGCGTGCCCGTTCAGGAGCGGCAGCCCGTTCTGGCCGTGGTGGGGGACGACGTCCGGGAGGGGGAGGCTCGGGGGCCGGCTGTGGAGATCCTCTCGCGCCTTTTGCTTCTGTTTGATTTCCTAAGGAAGAGGCGGGGAGGAAGAGAATCAATCCGACCAACAAAAATCTCAACATAAATCTGTCTACTCGACAATGGCTGGGAATCATAGCAAGACTTCTGTCCCAGAAGATACAGGTCTCTGGCTCTGGGGCCAGAGGTTGGGAGTTCGATTCCTCACTGTGCCTTCTTGGCATGGGCTCGACCTGATAATCTACAGGGTCCCTTCTAGCTCTGCATTTCTATAATCGATCAATCGATTGATTGATGGATGAACCTCTACAATTTAGAACTCATGGGACACTGCAGCAGTTCTACCTTGGCTGATTTCAATGTTCCGCCTTCAGCCATTTCAGAAGGAAGATCCTCATGTTTCCCTTACAACCCATGTTTTGCCCCCCGCCAAATGTGATAGGGTGGAAACTGTGGAACATGTCCCAATGTACAGCACATGTCATTAAAATGCACACAGTCAACTTATTTCCCCAATTTTAAAGCATTATTCAAGTAATCATCATCTGAGCTGATAAATTTTACATCTCTTTTTCTCTCTCTGATTCCTCAAGTGAAATTACAGCTAAGGCTGCAAAATTCTGTACAGCAGCTTGTATGGTAAGAAAACAAATGACTAAATTCCTGCAGTCAGATTAAGGATCCATACCTAATCTGTCTGGTAGTGATTGTAAATGTTACATGATTCACCACTGAATTTTACTCTTGTACGCAGATCCAATAATGGTTATATTAAAAATAAAGTAAATAAATGAAGCTAAGCAACATGGTTGACTGAGTCACCACGCACTCATTTTTGAATACTCCTCTGTTAAAATCTAATTCCATGCAATGAAGATGCCTAGCCTATCAGGGGAGAAGATTCTAGCCAATCCACACCCTGTTGAGCTAGTTTTCTACTTCAAGGAATTGCAGGTTCAGATTTTTTTTGAAGGTCTGCCTTCTTTAATCATGGCACCCCCAATGTGACACATCACACAATCTCAACTGGGTTCACCGGGACTGATGAGAGTCTTGAGTCCACAATCTTGGGAGGGTTCCAAGCTGGGAGAAACTTCTCATGGCCCTACATCTCCCCACGATGTTGTTCAACAAATCCCATCTCCCTTGGACAGCAGGCTGCCTGGGGAAGATGGGAACTGTAACCCAACACAACCAGGTTGGGAGAAAAAGAGGATGTACTAAAGAAATATAATAGGAATTAAGAGTTTAGGACTGTAACAATCAACAGTCCAGGCAGGCGGAATTGAATCTCCTGCTCAGCTAACAAGCACTGCTCGGCCTTACCTCCACCACGTCCGGGAACAATTCACAGAAAACTTTGTCTTTGACATTAAATGCTAAACTCTGGGAAGCCAACTGTCTCTTCTGTTGAGAGAAAGAGAGATCAGTCTAAAACCACGATTTTTGAAAACCAACCCAACTCCATGAGCGCCTGTGGGCCATCTCCTTTCTGAACACGGCCCGACCACCCTCCCGTCCAGTTACTCACGGTGAATTCAGACGTTTCTATACTGCCCAAAGTGGGGCCCTTTTCAACCATAAAACTTAGAAGGCCAGTCAGGATGGTTGAAACAGACCATGCCGGATTCCACGTGTCCGGGTGGAAGTCGGTAATCGAAAGACACAGCCTGCAAGGGGAAAAAAGCGCACACCATGTACAGAAATCGCCACCAAAGAGCACGGAAGGGGTGAGCCACCAACTTTTCCTGTTCTCTCCAGAGTCACTTCACTCTGTTGAGCACGAGCAGAGCTAGTGCCTTCCATTCGACATGGACCACAGCCCACGTAAAGAGTACACTGCAAGGCACAAACATGTGTGATAAAGAAAAGCTTCTAAAATCTGTAAGGTTCATGAGATGCTTTCTACTTTTCCCCCGGATGGAAATCTATTGGGGTTTGGAAGTCAGTGGGGCCAAAAATGAGGCGGTTGGGATCCCTCGTTGCTCTCCCAGCCGCTCTCTGTCCTTTTCAAAGACTTGAAAGGTCGTCCTCCAGAGGGAGGGGCAGGATCTGCTCTCGATCCTCCCAGAGTGCAGGACATGGAAGAATGAGCTCAACCTACAGGAAGCCAGATTTGGGCTGAATATCAGGAAAAATGTCTTAAGTTACGACGATGGAACCGGTTAGCTCGGGAGGTGGGCGAGCACTCCAATGCTAGAGGCATTCAAGAGACAATTGTACCGCCCTGTGTCAGATCTGCTTTGATTTGGATTCCTGCTTTGAGCAGTGGGCTGGACCCCTTCCCACTCAATTATTCTATGAATCTGCTACTCCTTTTTTGTTTATTTGAAAAGAGACTTAAGAACATGGAAATGGGAGCACGGTGTTGCTTTGATTTGGGAAGCCAGACTCGTAAAGGATAACGCTTTGCTTTCAGATAGGGGCCAAGAAGCCGTAACCCTTATGTTCCTGCACGTCATGTCTGACAGTAATCGTTCCGTGCCAGACAATGTGGATGGGTTTAGAGTCCAGCAACATCTAGAGGGTCAGGAGGGTCCCACCCCTGTTCTGAATTCATTTGCATTAAAAATCTGGGTTTTCCCGGGAAACCGCTTGGCCATTCACTACCTTCAACTTACCTCGTGTTGCATTTAAACCTTCCATTTGGCGTGATCATATAAATACTAGGAGGTTTGAAAGGAAATTCTCTGGGGAAAATGAGTTTCCCGTGGTAATAGCCACCTGAAACATGAGTGGAGGAAAAGAAAACCCATGTTTAAGAGAAGACAAAGCCTTGGTTTGCAGGTTTGAAGAGAAGCCCCTCCCCCCTCCTCAATTCTAAAGGATGACTTACCTTCATACGGCGTCATTTCAGGGCCTCGCACTACGTAGTGCCTAAAAGAACAAAGGAAAACTGAATTACACATCTCACGTTTTCAGGAAAATGCGTCTAGCCTGGCTTGTTCAAACCATAGTTTGTTCGTGACACTTGAACTCAAAACCACGGTTTGCTTCCTGACTCACCCATCCTGAAATGGGAGGCAATTCAGAGATAACAACCAATCAGGGCTAAGATAAATGTCCGCTTACTGTAGCACAAGCTGTGAGGGCAGTAAATGTAGTTATTTGCCTAGCTCCAACATACGATGCGAGGCTTACCATTCAAGGATATTTGATGGGAGTGGTTCAGCACAAATATAAGGCACTGGGTCTTTCTTGATGCGCAGGTAGTCCTGTTTGAGGCGCTGGGTTGCTGTCGTGGGTGCACGCTTGTTACTGGTGCTGCTCATCTGTAGACCAAGAGAGAAAGATAAAGACGCCGCCATTCCCCACCACAGCACACTGAAGGGCTAGTGACAGTCATCAGTACCCCAGAAAGGGTGAGTACAGGATTATGATTTTTTGTCCTGTCCCCATCATCCCTGTTCCTTATCCCCATGATCTTGTGCCACTCCCACCCAAGATGAGAACAGTCAGCAGCCCTGACCAAAAAAAAAGGGATGGCAGATGTACCAAAATATAATGAAAACACTTCATAAAAACAGAAGGAGAAAGGCCCCTCAATAGCCGAACAGAGCTATTGTCTTCTATCCCAGGTTCTACTGCTGGATGGCTCAGTGGTTTATGTCTCTGGGTTAAGAGCCAGAGGTTGGGAGTTTGAGTCCCCCCACTATGCCTCCTGGAAGAAGAGCCAGCCTGGGTAGCCTTGGGCAAGCTGCACAGTCCCCAGGGCGCCCCCTGGAGGAAGGGAATGGGAAAACACCTCTGAGTAATCTCTACCTGAAAAACTCTGAACAGTGTCATGGTAAGTAAGAACTGACTTAACGGCACATGAGGATGATGAATCTTTCCCTGTTCGTTGTGGATTACAACACCCGGATAGGGTTAAGGAAGGTTTACCTTTGAATCTGGCTTTCCAACCCTCTTTGAAATCATTATTTGGAAAGACTGAAGGCTGTCACAAAAACACAAAGGGGCAGGTGAGCTTGCCGCCTGCTTCGCTCAGTTTGCCGCATCTTCAGCTAAACCCAGCAGTTGCAAAGGTGAAACTGAAACCACGCAGCAGTCGGGAGAATGTATAATTACGGAAATGTCATTGCCGAGCTGGGAAGGAGAAAGAAGAACTGGCAATTTCCAACGGGCGTTCTCCAAGTGGCCGCAGGTAAGGACTGCCTCCAGCCAACTCGGAAACTGCTGTGTAGCTCAGTGGTCGAGACATTTGGCTGCGGGGGCAGACGTTGGGAGTTCAAATCCCCCCCCCCGGGCCTTACTTGATGGGGGCTGGACTTGATGATCCACAGGGTCCCTTCCTGCTCTGTAGGTCTCAGATGAAAATGATGAATTAGGATAAGCTGCTCTCGCATGTGGCTTGCGGGACTCCCCTTTGCATGAGTTCAAATGCTGCGAGACCAGAACAAGGTCAAGACAGACCTCTTGGGTCAACCCCAAGTATTCTTAGCCATTCACTAAATTCAACTAAGTTTTTACCCACACGAGGTGGCTTGCAGCCGCATGGAGAGGGCGGAAAGCTCCGTGTGTTGTTGTGAAAGGCTGTTTGTCAAAAAAGAAAAAGGTCATTATGATGCCAAAAGCTCCTTTTACGCACACAGTAAGCATGTGATACCTAAGCTGTGGAGAGTAGGCCGATTGCGCCATTGGTATGACAGAAAAGATTTAAAAACCCAAAAGGAAAACCGGAACAACTTTGCCCACAGATGTTCCATGACTATTCTGGGGAAAAACGGAAGGGTTGGGGTGTCATACTAACCCAAATAGCTGAAACTTTCTGTTGCAAGCTGCCGTTTGGAGAGGAAGGAAGGAAACGCCAAAATTGGTCTTAGGCTGGCAAAGTTCAAGATTCTGAATCCAACAGGCATTTATTGTCATGATTAAGAATTGGGCGCTCATAATCCCCTAAGAGAGGAGGCACACTTATCCAGCCACAACCAGAAACCATCCTGAAGATCCAGAGAGCCTCTCCTTCCTGGCGTCAACCAAATCATACAACACTGAGCAGAGAACAAACCCTGACATGGTCAACATCTCGGGGACCCCTTTCCTTATCGCCCTCTGCTCCCATAAGCTTGATGTCATCCCCTGTTCCCTGCCAACATGCAGTCTCCCACCAGGAAAAAATCCTCACCCAGAAAAAGGGGCCCATTAACAGCCAAGGTGCAGGATTCTAGAAAAGATGGGTGTCTCTGCCTGTCTTCATGATGAGGACTTCACCCAACAATCGAAGGGGAGATCCTGTTTAGTAGCCAGGCTGGTGAGGAGACTCTAGCAGCTGTAACCCCCAGAAAGGTCCAATTTCTATGAAACCTACATGTTCAAAGGCAATCAACCCCCACATAACAGATGCCACAGACAAACAGTGAGAAAGGAGACACTACTGTCATCACCTCACTTACGGGTCTCCAAGCCATGTCTAACTGGATATGTGGGGCACACGGAGAGATCATTCTGGTCTCAACTGGCCCTTGGCATGTTCTCACAGGGCCAGGTATATTAGGCACGGAACAGCGAAATGCCAGGGAGGCATGCCTCAGATATGCCAAACACCTGAGCACCGGCACGGGGAGATGGTTGTCATTCTCATAATCCACATGCCTGAGGCATCCTCGTAAACACTTCCAGTAATGTGATGCCAGACTGATCAGATAAGGAAGGAAGTTATTACAATAATAATAAATAATTGTGCGCTGCCAAGTTGATTTTGACTTATGGCAACCCTTTCCAGAGTTTTCCAGGTAGTGAAGACTAAAAAGTGGTTTATCCTTCCCTTCTTCTGACGGGTGTCCTGGGACGGTGCAGCTTGCCCAAGGCCACCCAGGCTGGCTCTTCTCCCAGGAGGTCCAGTGGGGCGGAATCAAACTCCCAACCTCTGGCTCTGCAGTCGGATTTCTAAACTACTGAGCTATCCAGTCAGCTAGTTATTACCCAATGGGGGAATCACAAATTACGGCAGAGAAAACCTCTATATTCAAAGGCAGCCTATCTTTGAATACAAACTGCTGGGAATGACCGAGAGAAGACTCTTGCCTTTACTGTCCTTCTGGAGTGTCTCCATCTAGCTCAGCCCTACCGGGGGGTGCAGAACAATTACCAGATTAAAGACGCTTAGCCCGCTGCAGACAGAATAGCTCCTATGCTTTCATAAAACCATAGCAGAAACACAACGGCCCGTCCTGCATTAGGGACTTCCACTCCCAGAAGCCCTAGTGAGCGGGGCCAATGATGATAAGACACTGTCGTCCTTGAAGTCCCAAAGCTCCCAAGTGCTCCTAGGGTTGTACACCGGTGGAGGCAAAGCCATGTTTGCAAAGGGCCCAGCACTGCCAGTGTCCCAAAAAATCTCTTCGGCTCCCCCAACCTATTTGTATTTCATTTTAATGGCCCTTTATTTCATAGCTCGATGGCTGAGGTCTCTGGCTGCGGAGCCAGAGGCTGGGAGTTCAATTCCTGACTGTGCCTCCTTAATCCTGATCCAGAGAGTCCCTTTCAGCCCTGCAGTTCTAAGAGGAGGAGGAGGATTCAATATTAACAGACACGTGTGTGCATGATGATGATTAAACCCTAACCTATTATTATTATTATTATTATTATTATTATTATTATTATTATTATTATTATTATTATTATTATTATTATTATTATTATTATTATTATAAATACCAGGGACAGTCAATCAAAATTATAAACACCTTGACTGGTATTCTATAACAGACACAAGTTTCAACCAAAAACCTGAGTATCTGTTTGTTTGTTTTTTTGTACTTTTGATGGTCTGGCTGCTGAGATCTGCAAGGGCTTATAATACTGTGTGAACTTTCTTGATACTGTTCCCAAAACCCCAATGACTACAGGGACCATCGTCGTCGTCCCCACTGTTATTGTTGTTACTACGACCGCTGCTGCTGCTTTTTGTTATTACTGTATTATTATTATTTCCTCCTATGCCGGCTTCCTCTCCCCCCCCTTTGGTGGGAGCCAAGGCGGCTCACCCAGTCCTGAAACAACAACTCCCTCCCCACCCCCACCCACAAAACCAAGGAAGCCCATAAGCAGAACTCCCCCCCCCCAATTCCACTGAAAAGGAAAAAAAATAAGCCAAACGTATACCAATGGCCAAGCAAGGCGTTCAACCTGTTGCCCCCCCCCCCCCGGGCCCTCCACGCCCGCCCTTCCAAGCCTCTCAGCTCCTTCCCAGGGAGAGGAGAGAGGCTTGAACCATCTTCCTCCCTGGTCAGGATGCGACCCTCTCTTTCCTCCTCTTCCCCCCCCCTCCCCACCCCCGCCACCGTCCCTCCTCACCTCTCTCCCTGGCTGGTGGGGAAGGGGAGGCTCGGGGGAGGGGGCTCTTGCTTGCCTCCCTCCCTCCTTCCCTCCTTCCCTTCCTGCCTGCTCGGCCTGGTCGAAGGGGAAGGAAGGGGGAGCCCGGCGCCGGCCTCCACTCGCCACCCCACGGGGACGGCTCCTCGGCTCCCTCCGTCCAGCGGCGGCTCCCTTGCCGGCCCTCCGCCCGCGACCCTCAAGATGGCGGCCCAGGGCAGGCCCAGCTCCAGACCGGCTTCTCTTCTCTCTTCCCCCCCCCACCTCTTCCAGGCACTTCCGCTTCCGGGCAGCAGCCGACAGAGAGAGGCGTTTCCGGGATTGAGGCGGAAGCGGAGCGCTGACATGGAGACGGCGGCTCCTAGAGGCGAGGCCAGCGCTTTCAAGAGACGCCTGGGCCCTAACTTCCGGCGCTTGGAGGAAGTGGTCCTCTCTGGCACGCGCAAAAAGCCCATAGAGGCGAAGGGCGGCCTTTTTCAAAAAGAACGCTCTCAGATCGCTTCCAACCCACTCCTAAATGGAGATCTCGGAAGATCTTACGGACGACGGACCTTCCGACCTTGCAGCCCAGATGGCTTCTGCGGTGGAGCCCGCAGTTCGTTCTATTATTTTGTCTATCTCTATGTGCCACACGTTATAAAGCTAGAGATACGAAATGAGAGAGGAGATACACGTAGGCAGTGGACCAGAACACACGCCTCTCGGATGCTTGTCCTGTTCAGGCTTCTTCCTTTTGATAATTGGAGACTTTTGAAAGTGTGAATTTGCAATGGAATGGTGTCCAAGGGAGGCTCCCCGGGGGATTCTGGGAACAGCCACCCCCCCCAAAAAACCCAAGGTCTCCAAGAATCAAAAGGAAGTATCCTGAACACCACAAACATCTGAGGAGCATCTCTTCTCATCTAAGAGATATATAGATATACTGTACACACACACACACACACACGTATGCATTAGACACACACACGTATACGTGTGTAATGCATACATACTTTTATATAATTTAGTTTTATGTAATTTAGTACAGTATATAAAACTAAATTATATAGGTAAAGGTAAAGGTTCCCCTTGACAATTTTTGTCCAGTCGTGTCCGACTCTAGGGGGCGGCGCTCATCCCGCTCTTCAAGCCATAGAGCCAGCGTTTGTCCGAAGACAATCTTTCCGTGGTCACATGGCCAGTGCGACTTAGACACGGAACGCTGTTACCTTCCCACCAAGGTGGTCCCTATTTATCTACTTGCATTTGCATGCTTTCGAACCGCTAGGTTGGCGGGAGCTGAGACAAGCGACGGGCACTCTGTCGCGTGGATTTGATCTTACGACTGCTTGGTCTTCTGACCCTGCAGCACAGGCTTCTGCGGTTTAGCCCGCAGTGCCACCACGTCCCTAGTAACTAAATTAGTTTATATAATAAAACTATAGCAAAGGTATACAATATACATATAATAAAACTATAAGGCAGTAATATATACATACAGCTAACACACAAATGTAATTTAGTTAGTGTTATATACACAGAGACACACAGATGCATATATATATAAACATAAGATACTTTTATACATTCCAGCTTTGCCCATAAACAGCCTTGTTAAGAGAAAACGAAAGCAGAGAACAAGCTTCATCAAATTTAATTGGGTACAGTACAAGCTTTTTGGATGCACCTGAACAAAGACAGGGGATTTGAGACTCGTTTACATTTATCTATGACCTCGTCTGTGCGGGTTTCTGTTACTCCCACAGCAAAGACCATGCATGTTTCCCCCCCCCCCCCCCAGCAAGACTCTGTGACTAAAGAGCCCACCGGTGACTTCGGCTAAAATAGAACCATTGCTTCTGAAAGTAGAACCACTGCTTTCATGACTTGCAGAAATGATTTTACCATTTCTACGGTTGTTTTTGTGGGAAAGCCCTTCGGATGTTCACTGCCAGGGTTACTTAATACAATTGCCGGTTTCTGGGGCGCCCTTCGTTTGATCCTATAACCACAACTAGAACTAGTGTACATCTAAAGCTCTGGTTCAATACTATATCTCATGGTGTTGGACACACCTAATAAAATTTGCTAGTCCTAACAAGGTCACAAGACTCTCTTATTTTTTGCTGCAGAAGACTGACAGGGATACTTAATTGGAAACCATTCCTGCATTCCTGCGTTGAGCAGGGAGTTGGATTTGATGGCCTTGTCGGCCCTTTCCAACTTCACTTTTCTATGATTCCCAGGGAGGAAACCTCAGTTGCAGATCTTGGAAATGTGATTATTGATTGATTGACTGTCTGGACATGCTGGGTGAAGCATTCTAAGCCTTTCTCAACCCCCACCCCCCACCCCAGTTTCTCTTCAGATCGTATAAATCTTTCACTTTTTACTACATCTTGTAATCCCAAGGTCACTTGAAAAGCTTTGACAGCATGAACAAGCTGCATGACTCTTGGTGTGACCCGCCTCTCCCCTTGGCTTGCAGGATAGAAAGTGTTTCGTTAGGTTCCTGTGAGATGAAAGGCACTTCGGGACGGAAAGCTATTTAGGCAAAATGCTCAGGGGATGAAAAGTACCATAACATATAATTAAGGGGTTTTATTCTTTGTTGTTTGACGGACTGTGAAAGAGTGGGTGAATCCGTCTTCCGAGACAACTCCTAAATTTACAACACCCAACAGGAGTAACCATCAACTGGTTTAAACCCATGTTCACCTTCTCCCACCTCTTGTGGAACACCTTTGATTCTTTTCCTTCATGGCTGCAAAAGGGGCTTCTCTGTTACACCATCGTGGCTTCACAACCATCTGTCATGAAGTGACATCTGTCAAGCTCTTGAATTTCTACTCCATCCGACTGCCATCTCTTCTCCCGTGCTCACCACTTCATATAACCAGGGCGGCTTTTCAGGTTCGAGTCACTTGTCCGGTATTTTAATCTTCATATTAATGACATAGTATGTTATTAAGCAAGCGTGTCTTGGAGAGGAGAGGAAAAAAAAGATTTCAACACCTCTCCTGGCTTGTTTTCTCCCACATGCAAATGAACAAGCAATACAAGAGGCGACGTCAAGTCTTCCTGTGGAATGAAAAGCTTCCATGGGTGGCGCTGGATCCGGAATGGATCACCAAATCAGAAAAAGAGCCCAGGGTTTCGTATTAGTCTTCCTCTGAGAGCCATGAATGGCTCTGGATGCTACCTGTTTGATATCTTAGAAGGGAGTCAAAACTGAAGGTAAGAAGAACAGTTCTCCACATTTGAGAAATAATATAATCAGGTCTAGATGGATCCGGACGGTACAGGCTTACCTGGTTTCGCACCCAAACTGGCCGGCTTTTAGCCATGTTTGTCATCGAACCTGTGAATGCCTTCTGCTGTTGTCACCAGTCAGGGATTGGAGATAAGAGCCGATTCTAAAAACCGCCTCTCTTTAACTATCAACTTCTCTGCTGGAACTTTGCTTTACATTTTTAAAAACACTTTGCGCTCGGTAAAAGCTTCTGATCTGGAGGCCCAGATGCAGAAATGGAGTTGATGGGGAAATACTCCTAGGAGCAGTGAAGGATCTGTTCCAAAGGTGACATCCCTAAATAGAACTCATCAGAAATCCAAGACAGAGAGCTGACCTTGATATATTGAAACATTATTAGTAGTACAGTAATAATAGTAATTATGATATTTAGATTAATTATTATTCATATCTATTATTATTTAGATTAATCATTATGATTTAGATTAGTTAGATTATTATTTAGATTATTATTATTTCAATTTTACTAAAGAGTTTAGTAAGTAATTGATTGTGAAGAAAGGGGTTTTGAATGGAAGATGTTATACTTCTTATCTTTTAACATGTTTAAATTTTGTTTGAATCACTTGTTATTGAATATGCACTGCGAATATACAATGTGTTTCATTGTTTTAGTGCTGTAATTTATCGTATTTTTAATGGACATCCTTTAAGTATCTTGTGAGCTGCCTTCTGTCCCCTTATTCGAAGAAAGACAGGGTATAAATGAAGTGAATAAATGGATCTGCCAAAACTAGTGCTAAATATGCTAGTATGAATTGTATTATTATTATTATTATTATTATTATTATTATTATTATTATTATTATTATTATTATTATTATTATTATTATTATTATTATTATTATTATTATTATTATTATTATTATTATTATTATTATTATTTTGACCAAGCTCTGAGAGGCAGTGAAAGACAGGAGGGCCTGGCCCATGAGGTCACGAAGAGTTGGACACGACTTAATGATTAAACAACAACAACAACATTTTTAAAATAATCAACAAGGAATCTTCAGCCTCAGGGCCTGCCACAGTTCACAGACATTCGTCATCTAGCCTATGACATTTCTTCTGCTGTTATCACCGATCAGGGATAGGAGATAAAAGGCAATTAAAAGTCTGGAAAAAATATTGCTTAGAACTGAGCTTTTGTTGTGGTCCTGGAATATGTATCACAGAATGGAGCTCTGCTTTGCACCCAGAAAGCTGTTGTATTGAAGGGAGCTCTGCTTTGCAGCCCAGAAAGCTGCTGTATTGAAGGGAGCTCTGCTTTGCAGCCCAGAAAGCTGCTGTATTGAAGGGAGCTCTGCTTTGCAGCCCAGAAAGCTGCTGTATTGAAGGGAGCTCTGCTTTGCAGCCCAGAAAGCTGCTGTATTGAAGGGAGCTCTGCTTTGCAGCCCAGAAAGCTGCTGTATTGAAGGGAGCTCTGCTTTGCAGCCCAGAAAGCTGCTGTATTGAAGGGAGCTCTGCTTTGCAGCCCAGAAAGCTGCTGTATTGAAGGGAGCTCTGCTTTGCAGCCCAGAAAGCTGCTGTATTGAAGGGAGCTCTGCTTTGCAGCCCAGAAAGCTGCTGTATTGAAGGGAGCTCTGCTTTGCAGCCCAGAAAGCTGCTGTATTGAAGGGAGCTCTGCTTTGCAGCCCAGAAAGCTGCTGTATTGAAGGGAGCTCTGTTGTAGAATATCATGAGATTATGGCTCAAATTCTATTTAAGTCACATAGCCCCCATGGTACCGTGGATAGAATGGCACACTAGCACCTGAGAGACCTGGGTTCGAATCCCAGCTCAACCATGGAAACTGGCTTGGGAGTTATAATGTTGAAACATTCTTTTGATAGCTCGTTTGAAAAACCTCGTTAGGGTCACCCTATGTCGGACGCAACTTGATGGTGCAAAGCAACCCATTAACCCACTGGGTTTCCTGAGCCAGTTCTTCTAACCTACACTAAAGGGTAGTTGTGGGAATGATGTTGCAGGAAGAACAGCTCAGCGTTGAGCTTCGGCACCACGGAAGAATAAACAGATTTATGTGCTGGCAAAGATTTTCCTGCCTCTTTCAAGCTTTACCGAAGGCCTTGGGATCAGGGGCCGGGCCGAAGCGCGGCGACCCAAGACAAGCAGAAACAGTGTGTATTTAAAAGAAGGTGTGACGGGAAAAGCCAATGAATGAATCAGACAAAGAGGGACGGGTAAAAGATCCATGCACAGCTTCTGCAGGCAGGCAGGTGATGTCATCATCTTACGGCGTTGATCCCACAATCAAAGGCTCGCTCAAGTTGCTGAGTCACCTTTGTGAAGTCACTCCTTGGGGGGGGGGCTCTTTGCCATTTTATCAGCCTAGACTTGGCGGAGCCTTACCCAGCTGCTGCAGAACGTAAAAGGAACACTCTGCTATCCGAGGAAAGGTGACCATTATCCAGGGAGAAAGACCTGGTTGCAACCTATCCCTCTGGAATAATGTTCGCTTTGCCTCGTGGTGCCCCAGCTTTATGCTGCTGAGAAGCTCACAAGGAGAACATGAAGGAGATACACTTCTATAACTGGTCTCCCCAGCGACAGTGAATCAGAGGTAGACTGCTTTGGAATATGGATGCTCCATTCCCAACTAGGACGTAAAAAGGGCCCTGCTGGGAGCAGTTAGGCAAGCTCCCTGCTTCCTCAGATTGACATGCAGATGCCACTGGGAAATCCGCAAGCAGGAGATACAAAGCAGCATTAAATATCAACAGGAATGAGGAACGGCACAAGATGCCCTACTATCCAGTGTCAGGAGGCCTTGCAACACCCCACCTCACTGATCTGATGTTCCATAGTGGTGGAAAAGGTGGCTGAAAAGGTGGGAGTAGCCCCAGGCGACTCCAATTCCAGAGGGTCTGTGAGTCCACGTCAGGTTTTAGTTACCGTACTTTTTCTGTGTATAAGACTCTACTTTTGTCTAAAATCTTTAGACTAAAAATTGAGGGTTGTCTTATACATGGAAGTAAGCTGAGGAGAGAACAAAAACAAGTAGAGAGGAAAGCAGGGATCAAAGCGATCCTGCAGCGCTTTGATCCCTTTCCCCCTACACTCGCTAAGCCCCACTTAGATTTCTTAATTTTGGATTAGAAAAGTGGGGGGGGGTCTTATACATGGGGGCATCTTATACACAGGAAAAATATGGTACTTGCAGCTGCTGTTGAAGGGGCTGAACCCGCCCCTCCAAATAATGTTCAGCACCATGGATAATTCTTAGCCAGGATCGCCAGCCTGTGCGGGGGGCGATGGTGGGGCAAGAGGACCTCCCTAAACTCTGGAGACACAGATCTGTCTTATGCTGGCCTTTGCATGGCAGAAGCTGGCGACAAACCCAATGTGTGGAAATAACTTTGTTGCACATAGCAGAAAATCCGGGAAGCTCACAAGATGTTCCTGTATTGTCAGTTTGAAGTCAGATGTCGTCACCGCCAACGTCCTTGCCTAGACCTGTACCAAAGTAGGAAAAGTGGATTTTGTGCTGATAGGCAAGAACTGTCCTATGGATGAGTCAACTGCCCTGGATATTATTATTATTTTTTGTTGATCAACAGCGCGCCTGGCTTCACGTTTTCTTCTCCACCATCTTCAGTTCCCTAGGTCATTCCTTTCTCAGGCTCCTCGCCCACGTAACTTTCTTCCACTTGCTTATTTCTTTAGAGCCTTTTGGCCCCACCTTAAGAGTAGGGAAAAGCTCACAGGATGGTTTTGCTATTAATAAAAACAAGACCAAAGAGTCCCTGCCCTCAGGCTTACAAAAAAAAAAAGAAGAAGAAGAAGCAGGAGGAGAAGCAGAAAGTGGCACAGTGCAAAAGGAAGTATGGAAGAGGAGGGTGAAGGAAAACTCAAGTCTTGCTATGTTCATAGAATCATATAGAATCATGGAGTTGCAAGGGGCCTGGAAGGCCATCAAGCCCAACCCCCTGCTCGAGAAAGACAGGAATTCAAATCGAAGCAGATCGGACAGACAGTTATCCAGTTTTCTCTTGAATCCCTCCAGCCTTGGAGCGCTTCACCACCTCCCCCTGAGGTCATGGGGTTCCGTCATCGTACTACTCTAACAGTTAAGAAGTTTTTCCTGATATTCAACCTAAATCTGGCTTCCTGCCACTTGAGCCCATTGATGTTGTGTCCTAGACTCAGGGATGATTGAGAACAGATCCTGGCCCTCTTGTGTAGGACTACTTTCCAAGTATTTGAAAAGTGCGGTCATATCATATCATGAGGTTTGTATCATTAGTCGGAGGCAGCTGTAATGCACGGACATGCCGCCAGATGTGGTAGATCTTCTCGTTAGGGTCCCCCTGGTCTTTCTGAAGGGAACCCGGCTGATAAGCCGAGAAACAAATCTAAGCCTGTTGTAAGGAGGAAGTAGACTTGCCCCATCTGTCAACCAGATGAGCTGCTTTCCCTGGTTTCTGCTCGAATGAAATTCTTGTCCAACATCTCATACTGGAGATGCAGAAATGAAGGAAATATAGTTCAGGGGAAACGGACACATCACGGCTTGCTGATAGCCCTGCTGTGATGATGGAGCTAGCTTCTTCACTTTCGCTGGTGAATGCAGCTGTAGGAGTCAGTTATCCCCTGGAAAAGACAAAGCTAGTCACAAGATAGTTTCCAGCTGGCTGAATAGCTCAGTGGGTTAGGTCTCTGGCTGAGGAGCCAGAGTTGGGAGTTCGATTCCCACCACCACCACAATGCCTCCTGGGAGAAAAGGCAGCCTGGGTGGCCTTGGGCAAGCTGCACTGTCCCAGGGATTTCCCCCCCCCCAGAAAAAAAGGGGGGATTTTCACGGTTTTTCTCTGCTTGGAAAACCGTGAAAAGGGTCATCAAAAGGCGGAAATAATTTAGAATTAATAGCACACAATCATGTATTGTTAATCCCAAGGCAGTACCTAACAGTTACGACTCCCTGGTGATGATCCTTCTTGGAAAAGCATCGAGGAAGCAGAGAGGAGACCTATTGCCGGGTGGGAATTCCCAAAACAAAGTTTCTGAGGGAAACAAGGAAGGAGATTAGAAGAACAAATTAGCTAGAGTAATTGATCGTTGGAATTTTGTTTTGGTGGTTGCTTTTTTTTAAAGTGCGAAACCGATATCCAGGATAACTCAACAACACCTGAATTTGTCTGGTTTCGGAAAGCTTCAGTCCACCTGAATTTTTGCTGTCTGTTCTGAAGCAAACACCATATTTCGAACTACAGCCCTGGCTCTTGATGAAGAGGAGGGCAATGCTAGGCTTAAGGAGATACACCATTTGGTATCCTTCCTTGAGGGCAGGGATAAGGAATCCCACCCTGATAGGCATCTGGAAGAATCCGGATGGACCTGAGCAGGTGGTCCTTGGGCAGGAAAACGGCTGGGCACGTGAGTGTAAGTGCATAAGAACAGACCAGAAGAACAGGTCCAGCCTTCTATTGACAACCAGCTGCCAAGGAACAATGGCCCCAGGCAGAAGAAGAGGAGAAGGTCGTACCATTAGGCAGATGGGCATGGTGGCCCCAGGGCAGAAGAAACTGACTGGTTGGAAGAGGTCAGCAGTCAATACCCAAGAAGTTCTTCCTTCCCCTGGAGGTCAGAGCTGGGAGCTCCAGCTAAGGTTGCCACATGGAAGAGGAGACTTCTGTCCTTTTCATAGCGATGGGAAACACCAGCTTTCACCTAGGGTTGCTCTGTAGGGCTGTGCCACCTTTTCAGAAAAAAAAATCACAAATCCCAGACTGGCTTGTGTGATCAGGGCATATTGGCCAGATTCCATTCCGCAGCGAACCCAAATGAATTGGCCAAGGACCCCAGAACACAAATCGAATCAGAGAAACAAACTACCTGAACATAGTAGGGATTTTTTTTTAAAAAAAAGCTACTTTATTATTATAATAATAATCTTCGATCTACGGAGCTGGAAGAGATCATTGAGTCTTGTCAGGGAGGCCAAGTGGGGAATCAAACTCCCAACCTCTGGCTATACAGCCAGGTTAAAACAGGCCTTGTGAACAAACACTGTTTGATCTTGGGTGGCTTTACTCCCCTCTTAGGGAATCCATCATGTTTCCAAATTTCAAGGGCATTTGCCCACAGCTCAAATCACTAATACAGTGATTTCCAATGCAATGGCTTTTTCTACATTTACCGGTTGATCTGCGCCCAGGACACAAATCAAAGGAGTTGTGCCAAGACATAAGTCAACCTCAGCCTAATATGGTGTAAGAATTGAACTGGGGAACCTGTGCACGACCCTAGTGACTTTTTAATATGAACGACATGTGCTGGAATTTCCTCTTCCTGACTAAAAGCATAAGAACCTCGTTCTTCATTTAATGGGTCCATCCTCATTCCAAGTAATCGTCGTCCCCACTAACTCGTTGAGCTTCCCTGCTGTGGTTACATCGGTTTTCCAAAGTAACCTCACTGTTGCCTCATTAGACCAAGTAATATACAGTAGTTACAAGTACCATCGTCAGCAGCCCTGTGTTACCTCTTAGTCCTGGTGGAGGGTTCACAACCTCACCTAAGGTAGGTTGCATCGGTGGCATCAGAACCCTTTTCAAATTATTTTCGGGGAAACGAAAGGACTTCTGGGGCAGAGGAAGAGGGGGAAAGAGCCAGAGAAAGGGACAGGAGATTCACATTTCATTATATACTGTATATGCCATCTTGAGGCTGAGGCGAAGAGTAACATGTAGTTCGGCCATCGTCTTTGTGTGATTCCAAAGTGGAATCAGATTTCTTTTCTCGCTTATACTTGTTGGTTCGTTTCAAGGACTTCTACCCACCCACAACCACTTTTTCCCCCCAAAGGGGCTTACACAATCAGTAAAGTAAAATAAATCCTTTTGAGGATGATGGTGAGATCTGCAGTAAAATCTTTAAGTGTGGGATATATTCCTGTTTAACCAGCTATGCCCTTTCCCTGTGGGAGGGGGGTGTACTGCGTTCCAATCCTGTCTCTTTGGTTCCCCCATCTTTAAAAATGCCCAGAGGTTCTTAAGCTCTTTGAAGTAACTTGAAACCTCAGGGCATCTTTAATCATCTCACACCCCTCCTTCTTTGTCGGTAGACCCATTTTGGGTACAGTCCTGCGGGCACTCATCATCCGCTATGGGAGCAAAATTGAGCGATGGTGAGAATCAACACATGGGGAGGTAAGGGGGGTGTGAGGATAACGATCCTGAAATCTAGATGAATCCAGTTTACGAAAACTAAAACAGCAAAGACGGAACGATTACAACAGAAGTGAGCAATGAGGATAAAATCCATCTTTTGAAAAACCAAGGATAATTTTTAAAAATACAGAAATCTTAGCTTTGGGCCTGAAAGAGAACCATGAAAACACCGCGTGGTTTTGTCTGGAGAGAGCCTTTGAGAGACTAGAGCTTCAGTTATTCTCACCGTTAAGCACGAAGAAATCCCCAACTTTTCTAACTGTCAGGCGAGACGATCAATGTTTATCCATCATCTGTGTTTCAAGGTTCTTGAGAACTTTCGTGATTTTTTTTAAAACAAGGTCCCTGTGTTTTTCATAGGGAAACCTACTGTTTCGCCTTTTAAAAACTTAGATGAAAAACATGATTTTCTGCTAATATCAAGTATACTGAAAAAGACGTCGGTCCTTTCTCTCTCTCTCTCTCGTGCAAGAGCAAAACATCTTCCAGTGATGGGCAGTCCTTTTAATGGGGCTTCTCTTGATACATCAAGAATCCCCTTTTCTCAGAGAGTGAGGAAACCAGCAGATATCCCTGAGGGATCATTTCACTCCCCTGAAGGCCGAACGAGAACTGATAGAGAGTGGTTTCAGTCTCTGGCTGTGGAGGCAGAAGTTGGGAGTTCGATCCCCACACGGGGCCTCCTTGACTTGATGATCTATAGGGTACCCTTCTAGCTCAAACTTCCAAGATATTATTATAGAGATCTCAGTCTGTCACGAATGGGTAAAAAGTCAGACCAAACCCAGGCCGATTAACATTAAAATCCCGGTCCCCCAGACTGGCCAGGATTATATAAGGGCAACCCGCAAAGTCTATCCAGTTTTCAAAACAGAGGCTTCCAACAGGCTTTGAAAGTAACACCTCTGTGGATGGATTGTGGCTCAGGTTTTATCCAGAGAACCTCAATAATAATTATTTCCCAGAACTGACTGGCTTTGGCCAATACTTGCACCCCATTCCATTGGGGATAACGACTATCCTGAACACAATGTTCAGCCAGTCTGGATTTACTCAGATGGTTTTGATGGTATCGTTTGGTATTTAAGGTTAGTTTTGTTTCAGTTGATACCTTGAAGATGGCGCACGATACCGCCATCGAAAGCTTTTAAACAATAGACATGTATTGTCATGACCGGAACCCCGTAAGATGTTTACACGTAATATTATTAATTGCTGGCTTTCTTGGAGAAATCTCAGAGGGGGGGGGGGGAGAGTGTGTTTCGGCTTATCTCTTGTGGTGTCACCCTCTAAAACCTGGAGATATCACATATTTGAACCCTACCAAATTATCCACCAGTAGCGGTAAATTCCATTCTAGGTGGAAAACACATTGTTGTGGAGCCCTAGACTTTAGTTCGTCATTTGAATCATTTGAATGTGTATTTTGTATGTTGTAATCGCTGGAACATCTGCAAAAACATATTCCCAGGTCTGTTTCCATAAAGCCTGGCTGTGTTTTTCCTAAGCCAGCAAAGACTTTGCATTGCTCAAGGCGGGAGTAGCAATACTGTCTACACAAAGAGAGGAATTAACCTTGCTCAAGGGAGGAAGAAGGATTGTTAACATGCCACAAAAGGATGAATTGTGCAACACAAATGTACCTTTCAAGGCAGAAGACGCTGGCTTTATCTGGCGCTTTTCTGTAGAACAAACCCCAGGGCCAGTAAGATGAGAGTCAGGATGACCAACTAGTCATTCATTCTGGAGTGTGGCATCAGGGATGGTGTGTTGTCTGTGAAACTGTAGACACCACGTTCATCACTGTATCCTACATCACAGGGAAGTCCCCCAATTCTTAGCTACAAGATCATGCTAAACTTGACATGCAAGATCACTGTCACATGCATTATACAACCTCCAAAAACGGTCACTTCCTTTCTTTCTCACTTCCAGGTTGCGAATACCAGTGTTGTTGCTTTATCCAGTCAAAAAGCAGAGTGTTCACTCCTGGCTAGTTATCTGTAAAGCTGTTACTTGGAACTAGTTCCTTTTGAGTAACATGTAAAGTAACTGGTAATCCCCAATTACTTTTTAGATGCAACATTCCCTAAAATAGCTTCTTTAATCCTGACCAATTTTTTTTTAAAATGGCTTTTAATCCCGACCAATTTTTTTAAAAGTATAGTTTTGTATGACATTTTTAATTTGGATGATTTTAATTGCAGGGAGCCCCTTGGGTTCCCCTATGGGAAGAACAGTGGCATACGAACAAAATAAATAAAATACTAAAATGATAAAATGGTTCAGTGTAATGAGTTATGCTTAGTTAAACACTTTTAAAGAGCACTGAGCAGCCTTTTCAAGACACAGTTGGGCAGGAAGGTTTCAGGACTGACACCATTCTCCTGTCAGTGCTTATGTGGCAAAGGATGTACCCTTTGGATTTTTGTAAGGGGAAAAAAATATTTCCAAGGGGCAATATCAGAATTGGCCACTAGGGGGGAACCAGAAAGCATTTCTCTTTATTTCTCTAGTCTGCTGGTAAAGCCAATGGAACATATCAGTAAGGTGCAATACCAGAGATGCTTGTGCAGAGAGAACAAAAACAGTAATGGGGTGAGAAGCGAAGCCTTGATTTAGCACATCAAGTCATCAAATGCAAGAAATCCAAAGGCAGACTTCTGGGAGTCTATTTTGGTTTTCTCACATTCAATTTTTTAAAAAATGTTTTGATCCCCAATTACAAGTTCTTTCCATACCGGCAATGAGAAAGGAACCGCAAGTGAAACAAATCAAAGCCAGAACGAGGACCGGTGGAAGAAATCTGCACTGCCTTGGCTTGCCACAGGAGGCAAGAGATAGTAGGAGTTCCCCCCCCAGTGGTCCCCAACCTTGGGCTTCCAGATGTTCTTGGACTACATCTCCCAGAAGGCTTCACCACCACCTCTGTTGGCTGGGATTTCTGGGAGCTGAAGTCCAAGAACATCTGGAGGCCCAAGGTTGGGGAACCACTGCCCAACATAGTTGAATTGGGCTATGGGTTCCACCCACAGAATGAATTTCTGGACACCTTTTCTTGAGGTCAGTTAAGGTAAAGGCTCTCCATGCCTGACAGCCAAGCCAGCTCCAGACGGAAGAGCATACATAGGACAAAATTCCCACTCCATCCGTGAGTCGTGGGAATTCCTCCACCCAGCTCGGAGGGACCCCATAGAAATGACTGAACCTCCAGATGACAATGTTCTCTGAGATCCTGAGATCAGATTGAGACCTGGAAGTCCTACAGCCCCTTCTTCTTTTTTTAAATGTCTTCTTTCTTTCACAAACAAGACGCCCTTTCTCCGACTGTCCGGAGTTGCCCTCCCCAACCGGAGCGTCCCCGAACCGAAGTGACATTTCCAGTTGTCTCCCGTTGTTTTTCTCCAGCCCCGGCCCTCCGGATTCCCTGGAAAAGAAGCAGGCACGCAGCTGGATCCGTGCTGTGCCCGACAGAAAGGCCCAACCCCTCTTTGGGCCATGACTCAACGTCTCAATCTGCATAACGAGGCTGGACAGCTCCCAAGCAGCCTTATCGGTGGCGATTACATTATAAAGAGAAGCTTGGAGATCTCCAGTCACGATTCTTGGGCAGAACTAGGAGGCAGAGCCACCGTTGGAGTGCCACCTTGAACGACGTGGCGCGGTGATTAAGGTACCAAGAGACCCGCCGTTGGTTTTCCCTGGTGTGGACCGTGTCCTAGCCGTGCATGTTTTAGATCGATGAGAGAAAAAACGCTAAGTTCTCCTGGCAGGACTTTAAGATGGGTGTTCCAGGGAGTGTTGTATGTTTGCTGCAAGGATTTTATTTTATTTTATTTTATTTGCACTCGGCTGTGATTTGGGATGCATCTGGAACACGGGCACTTCGTGACGGGGAAGGAGAGAATCAGGATGGGGCTGCTCCACTTCGGCTAGAAATATATCCCATGTTTGATGGCTTCTCTGCATCCAATAACTGCAAGCCGCCAGATAATCAGTGGTTTGGCCCAATTGAGGTGTCCTCGGGAAGCTTTCGGATTTTTTTGACCCATGTTGAGGTGGAGAAGCCTTCAAAATTATGAATTTTCTACTTTTCACTCCATCTGCCGTTTTTGCTGGACTTCTGACTGACCGGCGCTTCCCTCGGTTTTAAAGCCCACGTCTTCCCGCTTCTTTCCGTAATTGCCTTTCTGTTTTCAAGCTACCTCCCTGTGTGCGTTTTTCCTAGATTTGCACGTGCAATTTTGCCTCAATCTTTGCCGTCGTGTCTCTCGAACTGAACTGTGGTTTAATGCATGGCTGTATATTTGTTCATCTCTTAGTTGCAATGTTTATATATCAACTTTCTTTAAGGAACACAAGACAGTGTTGTTTTTTCCTCCGCTGTATCTGCACAGCAGCCCTGTGAGGTAGACACAACTGGGAGGGAGGGAAGGACTGGACCAAGATCTCTGTGAGTGGCATAGCTGTGCAGAGACTCGAACCCAGATCTGAAAGCTGTAACGCAACACTAAAGACTACCGCACATAAACTTATTTTCATTCAGCATGTTTACAGCAGTCATATCACACTTTAGGAAAGTGTGGACTGCATTTTGATTCCTCCACTAGTTTTGCAAAAGCAGATTAGATTTGCAATGAAATGTAAACTCAATAGGTCCCTGTTGTGTAGTGGTTTCAGGTGTCAACCGTGTGCAGCTCAAATGTTGTGGGTCCTTTGTGAGAAATGTGTTTCTGGAGTTCGGTCGCAGGAGATAGCCATCAAGGGCAGACTGGATAGCTCAGGGGTTTCGGTCTCTGGCTGTGGATCTGGAGGTTGGGAGTTCGATTCCCCCCTTGTGCGTTCCAGAAGAGCCCAGCCTGGGTAGCCTTGGGCCCGCGGCAAAATCCCAGGACACCCCAGAAGGGAATAGGAAACCATTTTAAGTATTCTGTCCCTGGTAAAACCTGCAAAGGGGTCATCATAAGTCAGAATTGGCCTGGCAGCCCATGATGATGATGATGATGATGATGGACACTGAATGATCTCACCCCCTTTACTCGGTCTTCATACAGGCTTGTAGTCCCCGCAATAGAGACTAACGGGATTTTAACATCGACGTTTTAACTTTCAGTCAATTTCCCCAGAAGAGGTAATTAAAAGGTGTGATCAGTTTTTGATCGCGAGGAGACAGACTTTAAGTTTCGGCTGGTTTCTAGGGCATTAAAAAAAAAAAAGGATGGGTTTGAAACAGCTGACGTGTTTCTGTTTTGGAACACGGTGGTTCCGCTTGTATCTCGGACACCGTTCTGTATTTTCTCCTGGGTGCTTTTAGACGCCGGCTTCGGTAGGGCTTTGCCCCGGACGGTGGGCTATCATAATTTGGAATAAATATTAAAATGAGTGCTGGACAACACCGAAGGGCATTGGAGACTTTCAGCCCGGCTGCCGTTCTGTGGTCTGGTTCGTTATGTCCTGAGTTGTTGAATCCAATGGTGAGCACGTGGCGATTCTGATCAAATCCGTTTCTTGATAGTTTTCATAGGAAGGCATTACGGCTTAGGTGCCCTGGGGATCATGGAGCGAGGAGTTCCCCAGGACAACCTAATCTCCTACACTGAGCTCAGAGGCTACGAAAACAGAACAAAACAATGGGGGGGGAACCGAGAAGAAAACAAATAGCTCCCCAGTGTTTTGAAGACAAAGAAAACATTTCTTTCACAGGGAGTTTTTGCTGATGCTCAGGAAACTTTGCAGGGCTGAATATTTGGGCTTAACTAGCAATGCAGGGAGGCAGAGGTAGGGGTTTGCTTCCTGCCTCAGGCAGCAGGACAACTTCGGCAGCAACACGCATAGTCCGAGATCTCAGGTGGATTGAACCCCTGGTCTCCTGTGTGGTTGGGAGTTCGATTCCCCAGCAAGCCTCCTTGACAGGGGCTGGACTGGATGATCCGCAGGGTCCCTTCCAGCTCCGTAGGTCTAAGATGAAATATAATAGTCCAGTAGGATGGCGGAGCAGCTTGGTGGGAAGTGAGGCACCGGTTGGATTCTCGGGCAGGTGTCCAGGCCAGGAACGCAACCAGCGCCACCTTAGTGAGTGACAATTTGTGCGATTTTCCTTCAATAATAATCATGGGTCGTCAAGCCGATTCTGACTTACAGCAACCCTTTTCAAGTGTAGAGAGAAGACTCAGAAGTAGTTTCCCCTTCCTCCCTCCAGGGGGCGCCCTGGGACTGTGCAGCTGCCCCAAGGCCACCCAGGCTGGTTCTTCTGGAATGCCTGGTGGGGGGATCGAACTCCCAACCTCTGGCTCGGCAGCGAGTCGCCTAAACCTGCGGTCCCCAACCTTGGGCCTCCAGATGTTCTTGGACTACAACTTCCAGAAGCCTTCACCACCACTTTTGTTGGCCAGGATTTCTGGGAGTTGAAGTCCAAGAACATCTGGAGGCCCACGGTTAGGGACCACTGACCTAAACCACTGAGCTATCCTGCCAGCTGAGATTTCCGTTACGCAAAAGTAAATCAGCAACTGAACTCCCGGGTAAGACCCTCTCTGTCCTTCTCTCTCTCCAATTTCCTCCCCGTTTGTCTCCCGTTCAGCCGCTTATACACGTACATGACAGCCACATGCGAGAAGATGCTCTGATTATATTTCACCCTCTTGAGTTCATGAGGACTAGAAACACGCTCCTTGGTTTCTCTGCAGGGCTGTGAGCTCCACCATTTTTGTTCTCGCTCACGACACCTTTGGCCCTCATCCTTCGCTGCGCTTCCCTCCTATTTCGCCACAAATCACGCAGAACATTTTTGCTGAGCAAGATCAGAAAACCCTACAGCTCCTCGTCATTAAGGCTGTGGTTTCCAGCACACAGACACGAGAACCAGTTCCACGGAACTGGCTGGGATTGGTTTCTGAGTGTCATCTTGACAGCCAGCATTTCTGGTGTAACGCGCCCGTTTGTCTGCAGGCTAAATCCCAATTTCTACCTGCGCCAAAGTCACGTGGAAAGATTCAGCTACCTAGACTCAGCCCCATTGAACTCAACCGGACTTAGTTCTGAGAAGGCACTTTCCTAAGTCCTGCCCGGCATGCGGGGCTCGGGAGTAACTCATTCCAAGTAACTAGTTACATGTCCTTAATTCCCCCCCCTTTTTTTGCTTCCTATACTGTATTGGGGGCGCAGTGACAGATAGTAGCACAACGTTTGCGGTGTAGCTATAACTGTTTTAGTTACTTTTAGAGTTGTTGGAAGGGGCTGGAGTCTGAGGCACACCTTTGCATGCAATTTAGTTTTCATCATCATCATCATCATCATCATCATCATCATCATCATCATCATCATCATCATCTTAAAACATCTCACCTTTAAAATGCAAGATGCCACAATACCTGATAGTTCTGGGACACTTAAACATATAGCTGGGACAGGCAATAGTGAAGCCTTCCAGCCAAAGCAAGAGGTCAGACTAGATGACCTCCAGATACACCCTCCAGTTCCTAAAAATTTCCGATGCCATCATCTCCCCAGCTGTCAAAGCTACAAACAAGGGGCTCAGCAGTGAAAGGGATGGCATTAGAACAAAAGCAAGACCGGTGGGGGGGGGGAGCTGCGAACAGGCAGTATGCTAGAAAAGTTACTTTTGAGTGACTTCCTAGGCTTTGGAAGGCTACAGAAGCTGCTTTCTGAAGCTGTGCAAAGAGGCGATCAACCTGGTCCATGCAGACGGCGGCTGGGGTTTGTGAGTACGTCCGACCAGTCGATCCGTACATGGGCTGGAGCACTCTTGGAGCACACGTTGCAATGCTTCAGCTGGAGGCTGGCCTTGACTCAGAAAGCAATCTCACCGTCCAGGATTCTGCAACTTAGCTGTGTCAGATCTCTGACTCTACACATTCTGGGCTGGACCTGAATCCACAGCTGAATGGACAGAATTGTTCGTGGGGAAGGGGGGGGACTTAAAAAGCTTATTGTCGTTATTATGTTATCAAGTCACCTCTGACTCATGGATGAGCAACCTCCAAAATTCCCTGTCCTCGGCTGCCCTGCTCAGTTCTTGTAGAGTCAAGCCTGTGGTTTCCTTTAGGGAGTAAATCCATCTCCTATTGGGTCTTCCTCCTTTCCTGCTGCCGTCCACTTTTCCCAACCTTATTGTCTTTTCCAGGGAATCCTGGCTTCTCAGGGTGGGCCCAAAACCGGACGGTCTCAGTTTCGACATTTCTGCCTCTGGAGAGTTTTCAGGCTTGATTTGATCCGGGACCCAGTTCTTTCTCTTTCTGGCAGTCCAGAGTATCCACAAAGCTCTCCTTCAGCACCACAACCCAAACAAATTTTAAAAAGCTTTAAATTTGTGGAGAAGAGAGACCCAGAAGTGAGATTCCCCCCCCCCCAGGTTCTCTTTTTCCCTTCCTGGTTTCAAAACCGTTTTCAAAAACAAAGATGCCTTTTTCTCTGGTCGAAGGAAAGCCAGTTTTCTTCTGCTGTCTTCAGAGTTTTTGGAAACATTTCCTTCTGAACTGCAAATCCCAGAATCCCCCAGCCAAGAGCCATGCCGGTTTCGGCATGCTGGGACATGTAGTCCAAAAAAAAGGAGCTCTGTTAGAACCTCGGACCATGAGGAAGGAGAGAGAGGAATGTTCGGGTTCTTCCCAGAATTATGATATCTAGAAACATCTGGGTTTGCTTTTTTGAAAACTATTTTTCTCCCGTGTGTTAAAAGGAAACAGAGATTAGAAGAAACTGAGTAAGAAAACGCATGCAGGGCCGGCTCTATCATTCAGGAGAGTGAAGCAGCTGCCTCTTGGGAGTTATTTCATGTGTTGCTTTACTGCCAGGAAAGGAAAGGGGTGTATGTAATCTTTTCTTCCTCGGGTAGCAAATATGTATTTGCTCAGCGCCATGATTGGCATTGAGCACCCAGACCATTGAACAGGGGGTGGGCAGGAGGCTATTTCGATGTCTGGCCTCAGTCGGAAAAATATCGTGGGCCACCTCCACCAGCAAACCTTTCCAAAGTGTTCCCCAAACTTCTCAGCAAGGGACAGAAGTTTCCAACTTTTGCGAAACCCGTACAAATAAAATAAAACAAACTGTAAAGACTTCACGCAAACAAAAAATAACAGTTTTTTTTTTAAAAAATCAAAAATAATGGTCCTCTTCACAAAAAGTGAATTAAAATCTACTTTATCTGAAGAAGTAGCAAAAAAAAGAGTCAAATTAAGAGGGGGGGGAGGGTGAACATTGCACTGTCTTCTGGAATTTTTTTCCTGCCTCTCTTTGGTTTGGAAACCTTTGCTGAACCCCATGCAAGGAACAGTTGAGTGTTTGGCATTATTCCGATGCAACCATTAGGGGTCAGCAACTCCTAACACTGAATCTTTGAAACTCAAGTCTTCTCTGTAAAATGTCCATATCCCCCTCCCATACATTCTTTCCTTGGTTTGCTGCATGCAAGAAATGATCTTAATAATATAATAATAATCCTAGAACAGCAAAGCTGGAAGGGACCCTATAGATCATCCAGTCCAGCCCCTGTCAAGGAGGCACTGTGGAGATTCAAACTCCCAGCCTCTGTCTAAGTTGCTGAGCTATCCAGCACTAAACCCTTATCCCACAAATTTTGTGTGTGTGTCTGTGTGTATGTATTTGTAGGAATTCAATTTGGGTTACACCACCCCAGAATCTCCTGCTCATGCTAGCTCAGGGAGAATGGGAATTGTAGTCCCAAAATGACCTCCACTGCCCCACAATCTCTGGGCTCTCATATGCCCGACAAAAACATCCAGAACACCAACCAATTAACCCATTAAGTGCTGGAAAGCCTTTATCTAGTGTCAGGTTTTGCAACCGGGGCCCGGTGCGTGTCTGTTGCTGAGTCCCAGCTGTGATTCAAAGGTGCTGCTGAAATTTTGGAAATGTGAGATACTCAAGGAAGTGGGACATTGTGAATCAGATGTTATCACTCATTCCATCTGATGATGACAGGCCAGCATCCTGGTAGAGGAGGAAGGGTATTGTAAGCAAGGCATTTAAGAATAGCAACATGTTGTAAAGATAAGGGATGATAAGGGGCCAGTCATTCAGATCCAGCTTCACCACATCTCGAGTTTTGGTCTCGGTTGTGTGTCATGGAAATTTAAGGACTCCCCCCTCGCCGTAAGCAGAACATCCTGCTCCAATATTTCCTTCTCTTGCAGCATGTGAGATGTCCATCTCCAGCACCCTAGTGGATAAGATGCTGACTTTCTAAAGAGAAAGAATAAGTTGCTGTGGATGAAAGTTTGGGGATTATGAGAGTTTTAGTCCAAACAAATCCCTGAAGTTCTAGGAAGGACATAGGCCAGCATTACCTGGACAATCAGGGATTTGAGCATAAACCAGCATGACATGGCCAATCAGGGTTCTGAGCATAAACCAGCATTACCTGGCCAATCAGGGATCTGAATTTAGCCTTGCACTTCATGGCCAATCAGGGATCTCACAATAAAGGGAAAGAAAGGAAAGGATGAAAAGGCAAGGTGGCTAGATCCAGAAAAGGCAAGGTGGCTAGATAATGAGGATGCTACGCAAGGACACACCCTTATTAAGAGTGAACATATGCTGCAAAATTATCCCCCGCTAGCCTAAAATTTACAAAATGTGTTCCAGGTTTTGAGAATGGAGAACCGCACCAATAAAGAGAAGGAACCAGAAACGAAGGAGGAAGACGCAGCCCTGATTGAATTCTATAGCTCCTTCAAGGACCTTTTCGAATTCTTCTGCCTCAACACCACCATACATGGCACCATCCGCCTGGTGTGCTCGAGCCGCAACAAGATGAAGACGGCCTTCTGGGCTCTCCTCTTCCTCGCCAGCTTCGCCATGTTGTACTGGCAGTTTGCCCTCATCTTCAACCAGTACTGGGAGTACCCGGTCGTCATGTCCCTCGCGGTTCACTCTGAGCCTAAAATGTTCCCGGCTATCACGGTCTGCAGTCTTAATCCCTACAGGTAAATTCCTAACCTGGTGGGTGGAATGGGACAGGCTTCCTGGCAAGCTGGAAGGGCAGCTAATGGGGTAGTTAGTGACTCCTGATTTTTGAGAGTACATTCCGTATTTTAATCTGAACTTTGCAGGTGCTACCCGAGGTGCTGAATAGGGTTCAGCACATTGGATAGCTCCTGTAAAGTTCAGATTAAAACCTTCACCTCCTTCTTCCTTGATTTGTTGTACGTGTGATCACAGCCAATCAGGTTTTTCCTATGTGCCGATACCTCCAAAGATCAACAGCATTTAAAGGTCCCATCCTTGCCCACCCTTCAGCTGCTGATAACGTGCCTGAATCAAAAAGTCTTCGCTGCCTTTTTTTCTTCCATTTCAGTTCCCGAATTCTGATACAAACAGAACATACACATAGAACCCTTTACTGTTGGTTTCCTCTCTGCAGGGTTGACGCAGTTGCAAAAAATATGGCCCAGCTGGACAATCTGGCAAGGGAATCAGTATACAATATATATGGCTTCACCATCCCGGAGAAAGAACTGGAAGACAATGAAAGTATCCATGTGGAGAACTGGTCAAACCAGACAGGAGCCAAGGTCGATGGCTCCAGCTTCCATCTGGACCGTAACATTGCCCTGTTGAGAATGGATGGAAAAGTAGGCTTCCGACTGGTAAGATAAACAGGGACCTTGGTGGCTGGTCTTTTGATTGTCGCGGCTGTTCCTTTGTTCTTGAGAAGTTCCATCAAACTCAGATGGAGAGGGGCAAAGCTAGTAGGAAGCATTAACAAAAGCCAAAAGCTATTGTTTCATGATGACAGGGCTTGCCTGGCAGTCACAAAATGTTGAGCATCAGTGAGAAAAATGGAAAACCCGGGAGGGGATAATGAAATAGACCCCATCTGGAGAAAGGATTGGTTCCCTGATTGGCTGGGACCTTGGCAAATGTTGAGGGACTGGGCACGGTGTGAGCTTCTTAAATGAGCTTATAATGGCTGAAATCCTGTCCCTTAGTGTAGAAAGTTGCCCTAGAGTAAGCCCATTGAGTCAGTGGGGATTCGGTGAGTCAACTCCTCCCTGAGTCCCCTCCATTCCATGGACTTCCTCCGATTGTGACTTACTTTAGCCCATTCAGTTACAACTAGAGTAGGCCTATTTGAATCAATGGAACTTACAGAGGAGTTGAACTCACCCAAGCCCCACTGACTCAACGAGCCTCTTCTAGTGCGACTTGCGAGGATTTCAGCCATTAACATTGAAGTGACACGTTTTGCATCCTCCAGGCCCCCTCTTGTGTGAGAGGGACTACAAATCCCATTGCCCCCCAGACAACACAGGTGTTGTGCAAAGGGACTGTGGATGACAGCAGATGCCCTCAGTCCGCCTGGAGGGTGCCAGGTTTACAGAAGATGGCTTTTAAAGATCCTGGGCTCCCCGGACAGACGCCTTTTGGATTTTTGACCTTTCCTCGCTTTTTCGAGGAGGGAGGTTCTGCGGGTGGATCTGACTCAGAGAAAACTTTCACTGGCATTCCCTCAACTCCGCAGTCCCAATCTTTAAAAAGAAAGAAAGAAAAGAAGAGCCAAGGCTTTCCAAGTATGACTCATTTTGTTGCGTAACTGCTGTTCCAGGTTAAATCCAGCCTCACCCGATGCTGCCTGGGTCAACTCTGCTCCTGTGTTGTGGTTTTAAGAAATGGACTATTATTAAGCACAGGCCATCCAGTTGGCCATTAAGAGCCATTCGGGGGAAGAGAAGAACGTGCCCCCAGAGTTTCGAAGGGGTCCCACATAGAGCATCAATGCCATGTCAAACTTCCCTTTTAAAATCCCAGTTCTGTATTGACAGGATATTGCATTAACCACCTGTACCCTTTTCCCTGTTTTTTTGACAATCGGGTTTCAAAGCACCTACAGGGGTGGAGAACCGGCATGCATGCCACAAAATCCTGCATCTCCATGCAGGAGATGTTAATCTCTTCCTCTCGGCCATTTTCACACAAAAGCGACTGTAATGCAAATGAACCTTCTGGCCAGTGCTGTTTGGGAAAGCGGGAGAGATTGGAACCCTCCTAAATCTTCTCAATGAGGCAGAAACATCCAGAGAATTCAAAGATTCAAAAGGGGGAGAAAGTTGATGGCTGTCAGAAGGCCTCCTGTGTCCGGACTCTGAGTCTAAGGGCATTTCAAGATGTCTGTGGTGCTGAATTCGAGTTTGCACCTCTTCCTTCACAAGCTCGTAATCTTTCAGAGTAATCAACACAGTCTTCTCTCTTATTGGGGGCCTAGCTCATGGAGTTAATCTGAACTTAGAAAGAGCTGTCTCAGGGGCCAATTCCTTTGGCTGATGGTTCGCAAACTTAGGTCCCTCCAGATGTTCTTGGACAATGACTCCCAGGAATCCCAGCGAGCACCACTAGTTTTGAAGGCTTCTGGGAGTTGTAGTTCAAGAACACCTGGGGACACAAGGTTAGGAACCATTGTCTTTGGGGCATAGCTTTCAGCACCTTGGAGAGTTCCCAGTAAGAGACAGACTAGTAAGCAGAAGCCATCACCAGCTTCTGCTGTCCAGAATATACCCGGGATAGAATTCTGGCTTGGGCTAGGATAGAACTCTGGCTGGAAGCATGGACAACCACTGCTGCCGGTCAGAGCAGGCAGTACTAAAGTAGGCAGGCCAATGTTTTGATTCCTACATTCCAATGGGCATTTTCCTCTCATTTCTCACACTAATGTCCCTCTTCCTCCAGTGTAATGAAACAGGTGGCAACTGCTACAACATGGTCTTCTCCTCCGGCGTGCACGCCGTTCGAGAGTGGTACCGTTTCCACTACATGAACATCATGTCCCAAGTCCCATCCATTTTTGACATTCCGGACAACGAGAAGGGCATTAGCCACCTGGTTTATGCCTGCCAGTACGACGGAGAAGCCTGCCGAGCCAGGTAACAGATTTAGCTGCCCCCCCGTGGGGTGCCGTGTGTATGAGTGGAAAGTAAGAGTGGGTGGGTAGATTCTAGAGCTTCAAAAAGTTTTTGAGGAGGCTTCAAACTCCCAGATCCCATAGATTCTAGGAGGGTGGATCCAACAGATCCCGAAAGGAATCCCCCATGGTGGAGGTCAGTGGCTCCCAGCCTTGGGTGCCCAGATGTTCTTGGACTACAACTCCCAGAAATCCTGACCAGCACAGTTCATGATGAAGGCCTCTGGGAGTTTGACCCAAGGTTGGGAACCACCGTTCTAGGTCGTTTACCTGTCAAAACAGAAGGCATGGCTGTGTGGACCACCTTTCTGAAGGTCCCTCTGAACAAATCTGGGCGCCTGGACTGAATCAAAATGAAAGCCAAGTTTCTAGTTCTCATGGGTATGATGCAAAGAGATGATCCACCCCTACCAGAATTTCAAGAGCTGGAGGACCAATTAGCTTTCTGTTCCTTAAGGCAGTGGTCCCCAACCTTGGGCCTCCAGATGTTCTTGGACTACAACTCCCAGAAGCCTTCACCACCACCCCTGCTGCCCAGGATTTCTGGGAGCTGAAGTCCAAGAACATCTGGAAGCCCAAGGTTGGGGACCACTGCCTTAAGGGATGGGTTTCAAGCACACATGCTCATATTCTTCAAACCCTCAGAAGTAGATTAAGATTCAAGCACCACTGTCTGTTCTTGTCTCTCCTTCTTTGGCCTCTGAGAGCTTGAAACATAGAAAACCCTCAAGGCATGGGAGTCCCACCATCTGTCACTCCATTTCTCCCTGCTTTTGATCCCCTGGAAGAATCCTTAGCTATCATTCCAGGCTTGCATTGCAACTATAGTTTACTGTAACTTCCCAGTCCTTTGCTATGCTTGCTTTCCCCTCTTTATCTCTACTTTGGAGAATTTATCAGGGAGAATCTATATCTTTCTAAGACATTGCAGAAGAGTAGGACATCTTGATTATATCATGCATGAGAATCCACAGCAGAGCTCAGAACATTACATTTGGAAAGATCTCTTGACCATGACTCACTCTGTCAAAAAGCGAAGTTGGTGTTAATGTCGCTCTGGTTTTACAAGCAGCTTCTTGCGCTTTATTAAATTCATCGGGCACGGTATGAACCTGCTAAAATAATAGAGCGATATACTCTCCAGCTCCCCCTTGTGATTAATTCTGATACTGCACACGGGAAGTATTTCTACAGAGACAAAAATCAATGCCAACAAATATTTCCCTTTGCCTCCATATTTACAACAGACAGCCACCAAATCTCTCTCTCTCTATCTGTGTGTGTGGTGGTGGTGGTGGTGGGGACTCTTTGCAGTTTGTTCTTTATTTCTTTATCTACATGGCTGGGCTTATCAGTAACCCAGAGGGGAAAAGATTAGAAAAGAAACAGAAATAAAAGGCAGGTTTCTTAACCTCTCCCTTTCTAATTGAGTGACTTCCAAATGATCTTTTCGAGGCAACTTTTCCAAGCTTTTCCTGATCATTTGGGCTCACCCTAGCCTCTGGGCACACCCCACCTATTTACCTCTGCAACGTCTCAGGTGCACAGCTAGTTTTCTGTGGGTGTGGGCCCTTTTCTCCCGCTTCTCTTGGGATAATTTGAGGACAGAGAAGAGAAAAGGCTCCACCTGCTCCCGGTGTCTCCTGAGGTTAAGAACCGGTCGATGCCATTCCCTTTGGCACCCGGTCCTTGCCGGCTCGCGAGATGCCTTTCGGTCGGCTCAGAACAATCTGATAAAACCGGAACAAGCCTGCCCTGAACCTGGTCAAACGGCCTCTCTTGGCCCTTCACCTGGAGTTTGGTCCTTGTAGAGGATCTGACTGCAATCCAAAGAAACAAGAGAAGAGTGTAAGAGCTAGGAAGAGGGAAGTCTGAGGAATTAAAATTCCCCGCAACTGGTATTTCTTCAGCCAAAAATGACCCAGAAGCGCCAGCCAAGCTGATTTCCTAAATTCAACATTTTCTTCCTTCTGCATCCTGGGCGTGAGACATGAACCATTGACAGCGGTTGGATCGGATTCCCTCTGTCTCCTGATCCCCCCCTTTCTAACTTTTTCTCATTCAGCCCCTTGCCATCATCAGCCCTACGTTCTGAGGTCAACAGTTTTGATTGCCACTGTTTTCATAGACCTGGGGCCTTGATTTGCACACCGAAAAGGGATGGTCGGAGTAAGGGACATTTTGCAGCTGGAAACCCCCGGGACCCTAGATTTTCCTATTTAAAAAAAAGTCACAAAGGTTTGCTTTAGTGGTGGAAAGGGGCCTTTTGAAACGTGTAACTGTTCTGGTTACCACATTTTTAAAGGAATGCCAACAAACTGGAGCAAGTTCAGAGAAGGGCAACAAGGAGGATCACAGGGGCCTGGAAACCAAGCCCCAAGAGGAAATACGGAAAAACCTGGGCAGGTTTAGCCAATTTTAGCTTAGTAAAGACTAAGGGGACATATTATAGCACTTTTCAAATACATGAAAGGTTGTCCTACAGAGAGGAGCCAGGATCTGTTCTCTATCATCCCAGAGCGCAGGACACTTCACAATGGGCTCAAGTTAAAGGAAGCCAGATTTAGGGTGAATATCAGGAAAAACTTCTTAACTGTTAGAGTAGTACGACATCGGAACCCATGACCTCAGGGGGAGGTGGTGAGCACTACATTCAAGAGAAAATGGGACCACCCACCCATCAGATCTGCTTTGATTTGGATTCCTGACTTGAGCGGGGGGGGGTTGGATTTGGTGGTCTTCAAGGCCCCTTCGAACCCAATCGTTCTATGATTCTTATGAGTCTATTATTGTTTGATAGAGCAAACCAACGATGATCGGTTTATCTTACCGATATCTACACCACCTAGAAGACTTCTAGCTTCCCTCCAAAGTTCCTTCCCCTGGTGCCAGCGCTCTGACAAAGCTTGGTCGCCGTACATCACAGTGGGCGACTCTGAATCTCAGCCCTCTCGTGTGGCTCTCTGCCACCTTTCCGTACCCAACCTTATCTTGCTCGTAGAGAACATGGTGTGGCCACATTTGTACTGGATGTTCTTTTGGTCTAGCCAAGGTGGGACATGCCAACCTCTGCTGGAAGCACTTTGGAAACTAGAAGGTGAGGAGATAAACATTAGACACCCGTCCGACTGATAAAATTATACGAGCAAACATTTGCTTAAACGTTATCAGGACGAATGCGGAGTACTTTTTTTTTTTTCAAACTCCTGGAATTTCTAAGAAACCTCCATGGGTGGAGTGTCACGATCGGTTCGTTTGTTGGTTCTGCTTCTGAATCGAAACGGCGTGAGTCATAAAAGCAATTTTACAAGATCCATGGACGGACACCTTATGTAATATAGAACTAAGATCTTTAAATATGGGCAGACAAGGTCCTTTTGATTAGTAGAGTTTGTTCCCGTCATTTCCATGACTACGTAAAAATAAAATAAAATAGCAGTTTAAAAAATTGACTCCCAGAAGACAGTGAATTGCAACCGGAATACAAAACTGCATGCTACTCGGGGAGTATTTCAAATTTTTGCAGATTTGTTGATTTCATTTGTTTCATTTATAGGCTGCCTTTCTCCAAATCAGAGGAGCCCCCAGGCAGCTCAGAATATTAAAAAGAATAGAATTAAAAACATCAGAAGTTAAAGAGGAAAAAAAAATTAAACGTATGCTGATTATAATGCAATTGAATAATTAAAAGCAAGTAAACATGAAAAATGAGCTTAACTTTAAAAAGGCAATCAGGGACTCCATTGTGATTATCTAAAACCGGCCTGAAAAGATGGGTTTTCAGCTTTTGGTGGGAAAAGGACAGCCTGATCTCCTGAGGGAAAGCATTCCACATCCTGGGAGCTGCCACCGTCAAGACCCTGCCTTGTATCCCCATCAGCCACTCCTCGAATCTATTTCATTTCTGCAGCTCTCATGCGGTTCTCTCACTTTTTGCAGCTACTCTGGCTTGGAGTGAACCTTCAGAAAAGTAACTTTTCCAGGGCTCTGCTTCAAAGGAGCCTCCTCTCTCCCACCCACGTTGTCACGCAAAAACACACACTATAAATGCACTTAAGAGGTGCATAGAAAAAGGAACTGTAAAGAGAGAAGACCGAAAGAAGTGCTTCACAATGTCCAATCGAAAACGAACAGTGTAAGGACATAATACAATGAATATAAAACAACCATAGCATTCTTCCTATTGTTCTATCATCAATAATATATGTAGATGCAGGCAGGGCAGTGTGAATGGCATAATCTTGTATTAGGAACAAAGTGCTGGATAACTCAGTGGTTTAGGTCTTTGGAGCCAGAGGTTGGGAGTTCAAATCCCCCACTGGGCCTCCTTGACAAGGGCTGGACCTCACGATCCGTCGGGTCCCTTCCAACCCCACCGTTCTATAATATATATTATATTATGAGGACACGTCAATCAAAAATGTTTATATTTCATTTCAACCTCTCCTGATCTTTTTCTTCCCTTTCCGTTCTCAGTGATTCTGAGCATTTCCACCACCCCATCTACGGGAGCTGTTACACTTATAACAAGAACGGCACAGATGAATTCTGGAGAGCTTCCAAGCCCGGGATTCCTTACGGTACGGCCGGACGCGTAAATGGAGGAAATGAACAAGTTGCATGAATAGCGTCAGAACCAACCATTTCTATAATAGTTCCTTAATTATGAACCTTATTTCTTTCTGAGGTTCACCCCCTCTTTCAGAAACAACTTTTCCCTGGGTTATAGGAGAAGGCTGGTGTATTTCTATTATATATTATTATTATTATTATTTCAATATTGCTGGCGTTCTAACATACCTCAGTGCGCAGTGGCTCAGAACCACACACACTTAGGGGTTTTTTTGCTTTTAGAAGCCCTGCGACAACCACAACACAGTATAATGCTTTTTTGTGCGGTGCTTTTCACAACCCCGGGAGACCCCATTTTTTAAAAAAGAGAGAGAATTCTGAAAAGGCGCCATAAAATAAAAGACGCCGGGAAAAGGAAGAGGCACACACACTATAAAAGAGAAATTTCAATCTTCCAGGCAGCTACAAAGGGAAACAGCCAGCAGGAAATCAAAATGCGAGAAAGAGACTTTTTAAAGAAGAGATATAAAAGAAGTGGAAAGCGTACTGTGGGTTTGTTTTTTTTTGTAGCAAGGGAATCTCACAACTATAGTAACACTGCTTTAAAAGAAACAACAACTGAAACCAAGGTGATAAATTTACAAGCTGGCAGGAGACCCAGAATTTTCTAGATGGGAGTTGAGAGAAGGACCCAGACCTGAACATCTGGAGGCTGGCAGTGCATTGTAATAACATATATAAGAGGAAGGGAAACACCGTCCAGTCCCCCCAACAGGATCACTCGGTAGTTCTTCTCCAGGCAAAAGGAGAGCTTTCCAAAACTGAAACCAGGCGTGACGTTCACAGTTGCAAGATGCAGGATGAAAGCAACCTACTTTGATTTAAGATGATCTTCCAGTTCTAGGGTCTCCCTTAAGTGAGCAGCAATTCCCAACCTTGGGGTCCTCCCAGATGTTCTTGGACTAGAACTCCCAGAAGCCTCCCAAGGTTGGGAAGCCCTACGAGTCATCGCTCAAGGCATTGTGCAGGAAGGGGGGGGTCTTAACAATGATCTTGCTTCCCGTTTGTCCTCGGATTCCAACGTTGAAATGGATTTCCGTTCTCTACCCTCCAACCCCAGGTCTGTCGCTGATCTTGAAAGTGGAGCAGAAAGACCACATCCCTCTCTTGTCCACTGTGGCCGGCGTGAAGGTGATGATTCATAACCACAATCAATCACCCTTCTTGGAACACGAAGGGTTTGATATCCAACCAGGGGTCGAGAGCACCATCGGAATCAAACAGGTAGGCATTACGTCCTGAAATTCCAAATATACAGCCCCAATGTTGTTTTGTTTCTATCTACTTACCTTTTGGGCTGAATTCTTAAAACCTTTTGGGTTTTTTTGAAATGCTGCTTCTGAGTTTCCAGGGATGGCGTGGGTGAGAAATGCTCTTATTTTCATTCAATCTGTTTGGTCGGCTGATCACTTTCCCAAAATTCGGAAATCTCTGCACTCATTTCCATGGGTATTTTTCAAATCCGTTTCTCTTAGCGTAGGAGAAGGACAAGCAGTTTTTTCCTAATCAGAAATGGAAAACAGGGAGGCCTTATTTTCATTATTACAACTGTTTGAATATTCCTATTTTTTTCCTTTCTTAATACAGGATTTTAGGCACTGGGCCAGTTTCTGCTCACGTACATATTTTTGCATGCAGGTTTTTCTAATTTGGGCTTTGCCTCATACAATACTGCAGCAAATACATTGTTGATCTCTTTTAATCCATAGGATGAAGTGAATCGCTTAGGTGGAAATTATGGATATTGTACGGAGGAAGGAAAGGACGTGAGCGTCCCACTCATCTACAAGAGCAAATATACAACGCAGGTATACTTGACACAGAAGGGAAGCTTTGCATTGTTCACATTTTTATGCTGGCCTGCTCCTATATTTGATATTCACAACCCCCCGGACTCATGGACAAAGGTCTGGCTGGTTAATTCTGCTTGGGGTGTGAAATTCACCCTCATGAAGCTCTCTTCCTTCCATCCTGCTAGTTGGTAGCACGAGATTGCCTGAATCTGTGGATTACTGCCCCAGAAGTCTGCAGGAATTTCTCAAGCCATTAAAATCCCGACAAATATTTTCATGTACTTAAGCTAATGAAGCTAATGAATACTGCTGGAGCAGTACAACAGTGGAACCAGTTACCAAGGGAGTTGGGGAGTGTTCCAACCCTGGAGGCATTCAAGAAAAACTTGGATCATCACCTGGCAGATACGCTTTGATTGTATTCCTGCATCAAGCAGGGGGTTGGACTGGATGGCCTTGTAAGGCCCCTTCCAACTTCACTTTTCTATGATTCTATGAATTCCACCTCTGGTTGTGATTTTGGACCTGTGACAGAGGACAGGAGAAATGGATGGGTGGGAGCTCAGTTTTGTGGGAGCTGCAAAAGATTATGGCTCAGACAGATTTTTTTTTGGTAGGCAGAGACTACCACACCTGTAAGCCCTTGCAGCTCACACAGAGCTGAACCCAATCTACCCATTTCCCCTATCTTCTTCACAGGATGAAAATGGCTGCTGGGGCCTGGGTTCGTTAGCTTAAAAACTTGAAAACATGTGTCAGGATTTTGAGTTTTTTAAATTAAAGCCCCCACGCATGCGTCCAGGGAATTATAGAGTAGTCTGCAAAATCTGAAAACCCTACACCTATTAGTTGGCCCTTAAGGTGAGATGGGGTCCACCGAGTCAATGAAAACTCACTGGATGTCCTCTTTGGTTCTCTCCCTATCCCATTTCCACCTCTGCAGGCGTGTTTGCATTCCTGTTTCCAGCACCAGATGATTGAAAAGTGCCACTGTGGATATTTCTACTACCCATTGCCTTCTGGGGCTGAATACTGCAATTATAACAAGCATCCTGCCTGGGGTAAGTGGAAGACAGAGTGACAGATGTACACGTCCATTTAATCTGGGTGTCTTGATAAACTTTGGAATGATAGGTGTTTGCCCGTAGAGTCTGGTGATGCCAATGTTGTTGGGGGCAGTAAACCCTCTCCTGGTTTTACTCTGAACTTTAAAGGAGCCCATCTGAATGAGTGAATTCGGCTGCAATGAAGATCAGCTGCAATGGACTGGACACCCTGTCAGAGCCCCCAGTCTCCACTAATGTCAGCTGAACAAACATTTTCAGGGACTCCCCCCCCCGTAACATCTGCCTCCTATTGACCGTGTTCTTTTCTTTACCTCCAGGTCATTGCTTCTACCAACTGTACAAACAGCTTGCCCACCACAAACACATCTGTTTCGATGAGTGCCCCAAACTATGCAAGTGAGTAGGAAAAATATCTCCATCGTTTGAATGGGGTGCAAGTTGATCCTAGTTCGATTTTGAGACCTGTGTTTCTTGACTGGCCCATTGAATATATCTCTCCTTTCTTCATCACATGCCAAATTACATGTCCTCCAAGCAAATACATAGCTATTAAGGTCCAGGCTACTATAGAACTGTGCCTCTCCAGTTTCATCACAGAGACAGCCTGACATGCTGGACTGAGTTCCACTGGCTTGCTGTAGAAACCAGCAATGCACAGCACTGACTGGCCAATGTCAGTAACTTCCTCTCCCATCCCCACAGATCCTGTTTTTCTCCAGTCTTGCACAAAAATGAGACATACACACACAGACAGACATACACGTGTACCTTAAACATGTCAAGTGCTTGAAGAAAAAATGGTTTAAGAGAAAGAAAATTCCACCTTTTCTTGGGGCAAAGAAGAAGAGGTGGCAAGTGGCAGATTCCTAGGCAAGGCCAATGGAATTAAAACCATTTCCTTTGAAGCATACTGACCATATGACTAGGTGTGTGCTGGATTTTAAGTGCAGAATTCACAACTCATCGTCCTGTTGGTTTGTTTCCTGGCAGGGAATCCCGATACACACTTTCAGCCGGGTACGCCAAATGGCCATCGACCAAATCTAAGGTAAAGTAAGATTTTGTTACTGATCTACAAAAATCCCCATACTCACACTCTACAAAACTCACAGGAGTTGTCGAAGGAAGTGTAGACAGAACCACGTGTGTGTGGCAAAATGGGAAAGGAAGCGTTTCGGAGCAAAGGAACAGGATGGATGTGACCCCAAAGCTTGGAAAAGTTGCTTTTTAAAACTGACTTCTCTGAGAACTCTTCATTCAACATGAGCATTGCAGTTTGACGTTCTAGCTGGGGGGATTCAACATCTCCAAATGGGGTTTCCCAGAAATGGCCCTAGAACAGCTTGAAGTTGACGAACCTAGAACCGTGTCAGGCTGGAGAGATACACCGGTGGTCTTCTGAATCTTGCTGAACTACAGATCCCATTATCCCCCCTTGGCTGCGCTAGCTAGAGTCTATCATTGAGGGCAGACTCCCTTTCTATTCAGAAGATCTGAGAGCCAATGCAAACAGAACCACAGGACCTTATTTTAGGATATTCTTATAATACTTTCTACATCTCTGGAATTCATGTGATCTCCTCCATATTTCAGGATTGGATCCATAGAGCATTGCAAGCTCAGAACAATTATAACAAAAGTAGCAACAGGTGAGTCACAATACCGTTTGGGAGGGGGGATTTTTTTTTCCTCTCCTTTTTTCTATTCATTACAGCACACTGGGTTACATCTATCTGTAGCATCAAAATCAAAACACCCAGTAAGAATTGTCTTTGTGTAGTTTAGAATAAAAATCGAGGCTGGAAAAAGGAGGTTCAAAGGTGTAGTTTTTAAATATTGAAAGGCACACAGCTGAAAAATACAGACAGCAGGACCCCTTTTCCACGGGATCAGTATCCACTGATTAACTTATCCACGGGCTGAAAATACAAAATGAATCCTCCCCCACCCACCCAGAAATGCCCGTTTATATTTCCTGGGTGTGCTTGCCAGAACTGGCCACGAGAGGGAGCCAAAAACCATGCAATTTATAGCGTCTCATACTTCCACGTTTTTCCAGCATCCACGAGAGGCGTTGGAATCAACAGCCCCACCAATGGATTCCTCAGTAGACCAAAATGCTTAAGAGGGAGAAGGCAAACTGTGATGAGTTTTGGCTCACCTTTCCACCTGTTTTCCTCTCTTCCAGAGAAGACCTCGCCATGGTCAATGTTTACTTCGAGAAGCTTGACTATCAGTCCTGGGACGAATCTCCAGAGTACACCGTGAGTCGGGGCTTTCTCTGGTTTTGACTCAGACTAAAAACCCTACAGTGTGCAAGGGTTTTAAAAAAAACTAAATTAAAAATGCCAGACAAGAACCAGCATCAACAACTAACCTTCTTGTCTGTCTTTGTGTTTAGGTGACATTGGCAATGTCCAGCATGGGAAGCCAATGGAGTTTATGGTTCGGATCTTCTGTGTTATCCGTGGTCGAGCTGTTTGAATTCGTGGTGGACGCCGCCATCTTAACCCTCATCTTCTTCTACCGGCGGCTGACGGCCAAGACCCACAAACTGACTCGCCCGCCGAAGACCCCGAGGGCGAGTTTGACGCTGGAGAACTACCGGTCCGTGGAAGAAGGCGTGGTGTCCAACCACGGTGAAGAGAAGACCTCGGTGCCCATCACCGCCATGACGCTGGAGGACGACAGCGCCTCCACCTGTCCAAAGGATGGGCCTCTGTCTTGCACGAAATATAGCAAGCACGAGGTGCCGGAACTGGACTCGGGCGTCGTGCTTCATGGATTCAAGCAGAAAAATGAACACTGTGTGGACAAGGGTCCAAATAGATAAGGGTATCTAAAAGGAGGTTGTAAAGAACTGCCGGACCTGCCTTCATAACCTCACGATCCAGAATTCCTGAGACTGACCCCACTCGGGAGACTTTGTGGCCAGAAGACGAAGCTGTGACCTCTGACCGGGTCAGAGGAACCAGAAATACAACAGGACTGATGTCTAATGGGGAGTCGGAGTCTGTTATTTTTCCCTCAGTTGTTTACTTTCAGACTTCGTCTCCTGTGGCAACCAAGATGCTGTCCACCAACCTATGAGAAGGGGGGTTTCAAAAAAAAACCTGAGTAGGGTCATGGACATCAAACTTGTATCTACCTCCTTTGTGTAGCCTTACATCCAATATGAATGGTTTAGTTCCTAGAAATGACTTCTCCTTGCAGTATTTACACTGTGGCTGGATCGATATATCTCAATGGCATATTGCACAGCACTGATTGGCCAATGCCAGTCATGTACTTTCCTTTCAAGACTCTTCAACTGTGTCCCCTTGAGACATCTACTTCCTCCCCCCTCTTGTGTTATGTGTGGAGTGTTGTGGTTGTCCAGTTCCCATTTAAGAAGAGGGGGAAATTGATCTTAGCTTTCTACCCAGACGCTCCAGAAGAAACCAGATTCAACTGGGTATCCCTGCGCAAACAGATTGGATCGTCAACATTTCACAGATGGTCCCAGGTTAAATGTTAAACCGCTTGCACATGTACAAAAAAAAAAAATCTCGGGGCAGATATTTTATGAGCATATGTTCTTTCTGAGATCCCAGGAAAAAAAAGATAACACTTGACCGCACTAATTGATAACGTCCAAGATGCCTCATTTATTTGAGAGCCAAAAGAAACTGGTTCTCTTTCGCACATAAAACCCACAGTAAGGATGGTGTCTTTCAAGGATGTGTGTGTTGTTCCTTTTTTAAGCTGTAAAGTTCATGGACTTTCCCAAGCAGGAGAGACGAAAGAACAAAACGGGAGCAAGAGGAAGAAAACAGACTTGATGTCAAAAGACTGTGAAATCTAGTAGTTTCCTTTAGATTCCTTATGCTCATACCTCAGAGCCTAGGGGTGGAATTTTTGGACTTCCGAGCCTACTAATATCATAATTCTCCATTCTGGCTATTCTGTCTACCTTAGAAGCACCCTACGAAGGCTAAAATTTGTACGGCTAATACTTGGTTTTAAAATTTGGTTTTAAAAATTGGTAAGGCTAAAATTGGGAAGGCAGGTTGAGCTAGGCCTAGCTCCTCCTAAGCTTCCTGCTCAGAAAGAAAGGCTCCCAGCTAGCACTGGGGTGGGAACAGGAAGCTTGGGTGGAGCTAGGCCCAGCTCAACCTGAAAGCCTTCCAATTTAGGCCTAGTGTCCCAGGTGAGCCACACTTACCGTATTTTTCGCACTATAAGACGCACTTTTTTCCCACAAAAAAGGGGGTGGAAAGTCTGTGTGTCTTATGGAGCGAAGAAAACAGATTATATTTTCCTGTTTTCTTCTCCTAAAAAATTGGTGTGTCTTATGGAAAGGTGCGTCTTATGGAGCGAAAAATATGGGTAGGTGTCTATAAGGTGTATGTAAGTCGAGTAGAACTCATAGAACGAAGAACGGTGGTATCTGCAGTCCAGAAAAATCCAAAACTTCCATCCTTATTAGGCTCCCTTCAGGCAAGAAGGTGATCGTGGCGTGTGCAATATACAGTAAGCTTTTGTGCCTTGATGGTTGTACACAAAAAGAAAAAGAACCTACAAATTGGCAGGTTCTAATATGTTGTAATATGAACATTTTGACTGTAATTTATTTCAGAGTGTTTGTGTATACTAGAGGAGACTGGCACCCTATGTAACGACAATACGGGTGCCAGCTTTTATCATTTCCGATGTAACTTTAAGGTTGAAATCCAGTAGTGAATTGCGGCGAGAGTATTACCAAATCCACAGGGATGTGGTAAGCCAATTCTTAAAATTCCATCAATCCAATGGGCCTACTCTCATGGCGATGTCCTCCTGGATTTCAGCCCCAAATTTATTTCCCTTTCCCCTTCGCCCCAATTTCAAACAGGTAAACAGGAGTGAATGAAAGAATGAATCGTAGCAAACTTGCATTGATTGTTTTGAACTAAAATGCTGTGAATCACTTTTCATACCTTGTGTGTCTCTTCTTTGGGTTGGGTGATGATATCTTGGAGGAAAAAGTGAAAGAGAGTGTTTTAAAAATTTAAAATAAAGACCTACCTCCAATTATTCATTCCTAGAGCTGGCTGGATAGCACAGTGAGTTAGGTCTCTGGCTGTGGGGCCGGAGCGTTGGAGTTCGATTCCCCCACAGTGACTCCTGGGAGTAGAGTCAAGGACAGTAACTGTGCTTCACCTACAAAACATCTTGGTTTCAATTCCTGTCCTCTCTAGGTAGGGCTTGGAAAAAATTCATCTGAAAACCCAAAGAGCTACTCTTAGTAAGAATGGTTTATCACCTAGCCTTGATTGACTAAGACTTGAGTGTACTAGGATGGGCAAGCAGTAGTCAATGGCCCATTGATTATGCCATTGATTCATCTCAACGTGGCAACATTCAGCACACCAGATGTGGTGGGGCCACCTCTCCCATTGGCCAAGAGAGATGAATGCTAGGAGCTGGACTCCAACCACAGCTTACCCCAGATCCCTAGACAAATCTTCAACTAAATCAATGGTTCCCAACCTTGGGGCCTCCAGATGTTCTTGGACTAAAACTCCCAGAAGCCTTCACCACCAGTTGCGCCGGCCAGGGTTTCTGGGAGTCGCAGTCCAAGAACACTGAAAGACTCAAGGTTGGGAGCTCTGCTCCAGATGAACCAACAAGCTTCTCAACTGGGAGGTTGCCAACACCGGCTTGGGTGTTGCCCTTCCTTGCTGGAGTTTTGCCCATTTCGACAACTCCTTCATCCAGGAAGCAAGGCCCGGAGAGCAACGAGGCAACTTGACAACCGCCAGGCTGTCAGTTTCCCAAAGGACTGCCGTTGGCCAAACCCATCTAATCCTGATTCCCTTCCCTGGTCTTGTTATTAGTGCCCCAGCTCGAAACAATAGTGTGGACTGTCGCAAATGATTGACGAACCACCTCTCCACCTCCTCCGCAGCTTCCCCAGCAAGCCCGGGCTGGTCTGATTTCCAGACTCCTTCTCCAAGGAAAACTGAACGGGACGGGGAGAGATTGGGTGGTTTCCCACATCTTGTCATCCTGTGCTTTTAGTGGACATCTTTGGCACAGTCAGGATGCAGGTGAACACCCATCACGTTAACCTGATGAAGCTGTTTTTTGATGGTCTCCACCCCGATTCCACCTCCCAACCTATCATCATCATCAACAACAACATTGTGTGCTGTCAAGTCCATTCTGACTTATGACTACCCTTTCCAGGTTTTTCCTGGTAGACAATATTCAGAAGTGTTTTACCATTCCCTTCCTCTAGGGGGAGCCCTGGGACCCATGCAGCTGGCCCAAGGCTACCCAGGCTGGCTGTACTGGCAGGAGGCACAGTGGGGAATCGAACTCACAACCAGAGATCTAATCCACTGAGCTCTCCAGCCAGCTTCCCATCTATCACGCAAGCATAATAATGCCAGCCAGGACTCCTGGGGGATGATGGAATGCTGAGCTTTCCTTCCCGCGTCCTCTCAGGGTCTCGCACTACAAGTCCCATCAGCTCAACTTGGCCCACAGGAGGGTAGACGTTGACACCTGGCTTCCTCAGAAAATAAGCAGAGGGTAGGATTGTAGCCAAAAGATCTGGGGATGATCTCTGGATGAGAGCCTGGATGATGGGGATGATGAGACCTGAAGTTCAGCTTGTCAGGATGGTGTCCAGTTGGCGGAGGGAGGTCTACAAATATTCTCCAAGGGAGTGAACCTGCCAGTTGTACTGGTTGAAAAGATCATCACCCATCTTCAGCTCTTCTCTTGGAACGTTTTCTGTTCCAGTCCGTCGCCATCTGAAGCCACACCATGTCACTTAAAGATATTGTAGTGACCCTTCGTAGAACTTTAAAGAATGGAATCCCTTGCTCTTCAGTTTTCCTTTTTCCTCCACGTCTCTTGCACCTTTTGTGTCGTACCTGTTTTGAGACTTGAAGCCCAAAGATAGGGAATGGTGCCTTTTTTTTTAACTTGTTTGCTCTATGATGTATTTTGGGAGCCTTTGGGGATAGTAACTGAAGTCAAAAGGCTTTAAATAAATGAATAATACTGGCTCATACATCAGAAAGACTACATCGATGAGCATCAGGCACTTAGGGAGGTGGGTATGCTCACCTGGCGCAGGTTAGGGGAGAACAACACCTGATCTCTACTGCCCTCTGGTGCCTGCATTAGACATACAACCAAGTGAGTGTGTTGCTTAATGCAATGGTCCTCAACCTTGGGCCTCCAGATGTTATTGAACTACAACTCCCAGAAGCCTTCACCACCACCTCTGTAGATCAGGATTGCTGGGAGTTGTTGTCCAAGAACATCTGGAGGCCCAAGGCTGGGGACCAATGCCATACATAGGTAACAAATGTGGGTTACATCAAGTTAGCAAAGAGCACCAGCGTGAGTTGCAGATCTTTAGGTCTGCAGTCAAAAAGTTGCCTAGTTGTAGAGGAAAAGAAAGAAGGTGTAGAGGAAACCAAAATTTTTTTTGGAGGTCATTAACTCATAGGGTCGCCGTAAATTGGAAGCAACTTCATAAAAATGACAAAAGTAATAACACGACCCATTTGTCTTCTCCTCCTTCCCTTCCTGGTCAGAAGCAGGGCAGTTGGTTTTCTTTCTGCGCTGGTCTTCCATTTACCTCTTGGACTCGAACTGCATCTATGGGCAGCTAGTTTAGCCTGGAAATAGGTAGAGCCAATAGATGAGAATTCCACTTGGTTCGCGCCTCCCCCATGATAGTGTTTCAAACTTTCAGATTTCTTTATAAATCAGGCAGATTTGAAAGATTGGAATGGGGGGGGAAGGCAAAACTGTCCGACTCATCCATCCCAAGACTCAACCTATTCACAAGACAGCCTGTTCCAGGAAGACAATTTTCTTGTCTTTGGCCTCTCAATTTCTCTGGAGGCTTGGCTCGGAAAGAACTTGGGCGAGGCCAAAGGAGAAATGCCATTCGGGTCATCCTGTTCTTATCCTTTTTTGTATATATATCATCAATACATTTGCTTTTTTTTTTCCCCTCCTGTTTTCATCATACAGAAACCATTGTTTGTGAGTAATCCTTTAATTCCTCGCCCAAGAAATAAGGACAGCGTAATAAGTCACAAATGTGGGATACATCAGGTCGGCAAAGAGCACGTCATGAGTTTCGGCTCTTGCAGATCGAAAACAAATCCGCCGCGTGATCCATGCGTAGAAACCAAATTCTGAGTTTGGTAATAGCTTAAGAAATCCGTGAACAAAGCAAGCTTTCAAGATCTCTAGGAGTCTTCTACAAGCCTTGTTGTTTATCCCACCAGTTCTTAACCTTGAGTTACTCAGGAGTTTTGGACTGCAACTCCCAGAAGCCTTCACCACCAGCTGTGCTGACTGGGGTTTCTGGGAGTTGCAGTTCAAAAGCATCTGAGTAACAAAGGTTAAGAACCACTGGTTTAGTCGTTAAGTCATGTCCAACTCTTCGTGACCCCATGGACCAGAGCACGCCAGGCCCTCCTGTCTTCCTCTGCCTCCCGGACTTGGATCAACTTCATGTTGGTTGCTTTGATGACACTGTCCAGCCATCTTGTCCTCTGTCATCCCCTTCTCCTCCTGCCTTCACACTTTCCCAACATCAGGATCTTTTCCAGGGAGTCTTCCCTTCTCATGAGATGGCCAAAGTATTGGAGCCTCAGCTTCAGGATCTGTCCTTCTACAAGCCTAGAGGATGCTAAATGTTGGGCTCAGAGAAGAAGGGAAAGATTTTCCAAAAGCAAGTCCAGAGCAAAGCCCATGTGTACTATTGGGGGAAAATATATATACCTGTACGAATTTCATTTTGGGATGATCCAGAGATGTTTGACGGAAGCTCTTTCATCAAAAACAGCTGACCAAAAAAACCCCATCGTTGCCAGGAGGTAGGCCATCTGGAAAAACGACACGCAAGTCGAAACTACATCACGAAAGTTCGTGTGCGCAGGGAATATGTGCGAAAACAGATGCACGCTTTTTGTGCAGCCCTTGTTGTTGCTTTGGCGTTCAGGATTGAGCAGGAAGTTGGAGCAGATGACCTTGAAGGGCCTTCTTGATCTTTGACGTTTTGCACAATCACCTCCATGGCCCTTTCTAAAGCTAGTGCCTGGATTCTTAGCTGTTGCACAAGTCAGTTACGGTTGAGTCTTTCCCAAGGAAGGGCGTCGGAGATCAAAACACCACACAAAGGCCAGGAGGGTGAAACAAAACAAGCAGCGAACGTTTCAACCAACAAGAGAATGTGGCACATTCCAGAATGGTCTCTGAATGGTCTTTAAAATGTCGTAACTCACAAAGAGGAACACTTGTTATTATCCTTACCTAACTGGACATGTGTACGGAGACAGAGACCATGAACACACACCCAGACATTTGATAGTTCTCACCAGATAGTCTTTTTCCTTCTTCTTTTCTATGGAAACTCTGTGCAGAGTAGATGTATTTTTAAAGTACAGCAGCAACAAAATGTTGCAGCATGGAGTGATTCACTCCCACATGTCGGCCAGCCAGTCCCTTTCACAAGGCACTCCATTCTGTCCCTGCTTTCTCTTCATTTGTGTTCGGTGGGCAGGGGATACCGGTCGGCCGTTGGACGAGTATCCAACAGTCGGCTGGTATCCCCTGCCCACTAAACACAGTTCATCCCAACCAATCTGCTTCCTGCATTCCTTTTGCTAGCAGGGTTTTCATCCCCTACAAAGGTTTCCACTTCTGGAAATCTTCAGGACAGGGGAAACTCCCAGTGCCCCCTTGGCTGGGGTTATTTTGCCTACCTAAAGGTGGAAAACCAGGCAAATGAGATCATGATTAATCAACAGCAGCTTCTCATAACCAGGAATTCTTCACACACTTCAGACTACCGCGTCCGTCCCTCCCTAGCTGGTGGCATGGCTGGGGCAGATGGGAACTGTAGTCCAATAGATGGGGGAAAGCTGCTCTGGATTCTTCTCCAGATTCCCTAATACTGAATTTTAGAAGGGGGGGGGAACTTTGCTGTAGGGTTGCCTTACACCCATGACGCAACTGTTGGTTCAACCCTAGAATGCGGTCATCAACGACATTGGAACATCGACATGCCTTCTCCTCTTAGTTTTCGCTTGTTTGTCTTCTCTTTGGCCTCGGGCCCTTCCTGACCGGATGGGCGAAAGGCGATATGCCTTCTCCCCACCCCCTTGGTGTCTGCTGTACACTCACTATCTCTGAATCTCCTTCCTCCTCTTCCTTCTGGGCTCAGCAACTTTCGAGCTGGTTGTTTTGACGGCTCCAGGCTTCCGGGTGGAGAAGGCCCTCGTGCTTGTTCTTCATCAAGGGGTCTGTCTATTTACCTTTGAGCTGATGATCGCCGGTGGGTGAAAACAGGAAGGAAGGATGCCGGATCATCAAGCCTGCCTAACCTGTTTCCTGCTATTTTGCAGCATGTTATGAAGAACCTACATTCACCTGGAAGAGGGCCTTAGAAGACCGTGAAGTACACGTGAGAAGACCCCTCTCCCCATCTGGTCTCCAACTCTTCTGCTGGTCAGCCCTCTGGTTGCAATACAAGCGACTGGCATTCTACCAGTCTGGCAGCCTACGTTCGCCTGCCTGCAGTTCCGAGTCGCCTAAGGTGTTCAGGCTGGCCATTCCATAATGCCACACTGAATCGATGAATTAGGAATGGTTCCATTGAAATATATGTATATATCCTTTAACGTTTTGCAGCCACTTCTTGCTACTTCTGGCTCCCTCTCGTTGGTTGGAACCGGGTAGCCATAGTTGAGGCTCCCTGATGGACTTGGGGGTAAAAAATTGCCTACCCCCTCGAATGTTGGACTGAAATGTGCAAAATCGAGGCATAAGTCCCCACAAAACTCGGCGGACGAGTTGGGCCGATCTTCTCTATTTTTCTCTCCGCTTGGCCTCCCTGCGAGGTTGTCATGTGGATAAAAGCAGGGGGAGCGGTAGAACAAGAATCCCGTAGAAGGAATGGAGTAGCCCTCATAGTCAACAAAAGAGTGGGAAAAGCTGTAATGGGATACAATCTCAAAAATGATAGAATGATGTCAATACGAATCCAAGGCAGACCATTCAACATCACAATAATCCAAGTTTATGCACCAACCAGCATTGCTGAGGAGACTGAAATTGAACAATTCTATGAAGATTTACAACACCTTCTAGAACTGACACCAAAGAAAGATGTTCTTCTCATTCTAGGGGACTGGAATGCTAAAGTAGGGAGCCAAGAGATAAAAGGAACAACAGGGAAGTTTGGCCTTGGAGTTCAGAACGAAGCAGGACAAAGGCTAATAGAGTTTTGTCAAGAGAATAAGCTGGTCATCACAAACACTCTTTTCCAACAACACAAGAGGCGACTCTATACATGGAAATCACCAGATGGGCAATATCGAAATCAGATTGATTATATTCTCTGCAGCCAAAGATGGAGAAGCTCTATACAGTCAGCAAAAACAAGACCTGGAGCTGACTGCGGTTCTGATCATCAGCTTCTCATAGCAAAATTCAAGCTTAGACTGAAGAGATTAGGAAAAACCACTGGGCCACTCAGGTATAATCTAAACCAAATCCCTTATGAATACACAGTGGAAGTAAAGAACAGATTTAAGGAACTAGATTTGGTGGACAGAGTGCCTGAAGAACTTTGGATAGAGGCTCGTAACATTGTCCAGGAGGCAGCAACGAAAACCATCCCAAAGAAAAGGAAATGCAAGAAAGCAAAGTGGCTGTCCAACGAGGCCTTAGAAATAGCAGAGAGGAGAAGGGAAGCAAAATGCAAGGGAGATAGGGAAAGTTACAGAAACTTGAATTCAGACTTCCAAAGAATAGCAAGGAGAGACAAGAGGGCCTTCTTAAATGAACAATGCAAAGAAATAGAGGAAGATAACAGAAAAGGAAAGACCAGAGATCTGTTCAGGAAAATTGGACATATTAGAGGAACATTTTGCGCAAAGATGAACATGATAAAAGACAAAAATGGGAGGGACCTAACAGAAGCAGAAGACGTCAAGAAGAGGTGGCAAGAATACACAGAGGAATTATATCAGAAAGATGTGGATATCCCGGACAACCCAGACAATGTAGTTGCTGACCTTGAGCCAGACATCCTGGAGAGCGAAGTCAAGTGGGCCTTAGAAAGCCTGGCTAACAACAAGGCCAGTGGAGGTGATGGCATTCCAGTTGAACTATTTAAAATCTTGAAAGATGATGCTGTGAAGGTGCTACATTCAATATGCCAGCAAGTTTGGAAAACTCAACAGTGGCCAGAGGATTGGAAAAGATCAGTCTACATCCCAATCCCAAAGAAAGGCAGTGCCAAAGAATGCTCCAACTACCGTACAATTGCACTCATTTCGCACGCTAGCAAGGTTATGCTCAAAATCCTACAAGGTAGGCTTCAGCAGTATGTGGACCGAGAACTCCCAGAAGTACAAGCTGGATTCCGAAGAGGCAGAGGAACTCGAGACCAAATTGCTAACTTGCGCTGGATTATGGAGAAAGCCAGAGAGTTCCAGAAAAATATCTACTTCTGCTTCATTGACTATGCGAAAGCCTTTGACTGTGTGGACCACAGCAAACTATGGCAAGTTCTTAAAGAAATGGGAGTGCCTGACCACTTTATCTGTCTCCTGAGAAACCTATATGTGGGACAGGAGGCAACAGTTAGAACTGGTCATGGAACAACTGAGTGGTTCAAAATTGGGAAAGGAGTACGGCAAGGCTGTATATTGTCCCCCAGCTTGTTTAACTTATATGCAGAATACATCATGCGGAAGGCTGGACTGGAAGAAACCCAAGCCGGAATTAAGATTGCCGGAAGAAATATCAACAACCTCCGATATGCAGATGATACCACTCTGATGGCAGAAAGTGAGGAGGAATTAAAGAACCTTGTAATGAGAGTGAAAGAGGAGAGTGCAAAAAACGGTCTGAAACTCAACATCAAAAAAACTAAGATCACGGCCACTGGTCCCATCACCTCCTGGGAAATAGAAGGGGAAGATATGGAGGCAGTGACAGATTTCACTTTCTTGGGCTCCATGATCACTGCAGATGGAGACAGCAGCCCCGAAATTAAAAGACGCCTGCTTCTTGGGAGGAAAGCGATGACAAATCTGGACAGCATCTTGAAAAGCAGAGACATCACCTTGCCAACAAAAGTCCGAATAGTCAAAGCTATGGTTTTTCCTGTCGTGATGTATGGAAGTGAGAGCTGGACCATAAAGAAAGCAGACCGCCGAAGAATTGATGCCTTTGAATTGTGGTGCTGGAGGAGGCTCTTGAGAATCCCCTGGACTGCAAGGAGAACAAACCTATCAGTTCTAAAGGAAATCAACCCTGAGTGCTCACTGGAAGGACAGATCCTGAAGCTGAGGCTCCAGTACTTTGGCCATCTAATGAGAAGAAAAGACTCCCTGGAAAAGACCCTGATGTTGGGAAAGTGTGATGGCAAGAGGAGAAGGGGACGACCGAGGATGAGATGGCTGGACAGTGTCTGCGAAGCAACCAACATGAACCTGACACAACTCCGGGAGGCAGTAGAAGACAGGAGGGCCTGGCGTGCTCTGGTCCATGGGGTCACGAAGAGTCGGACACGACTAAACGACTAAACACACACACACGCGGTAGAACCGGGGAGTTTGTCTTGAGCTCATGGGAGGAAAGGCAGGACAGAAATGGAACCAATAATTAGGTCAATAAGACATCACCTCAGCATTCGTTCCGTGCTGTGGGTTACCTGAGCACAGGTGGGTGGGGCTCGCAACAGGTGTTATCCTGAACTATGCACCCCGGCAGGATGTTTGGATTCAAACCCAGCACCCACATGTACAATATCTACACCTAGAGAGGGGAAAACATTGTACGGTGAGCGAGACAGGCTGGTTGTTAAACTGAGAGGAATAATTATACAAGGTCAAACATGGGCTCCATCTTAGATCTCTCTGCCCCTCTCTTTCTCCCACCCAACACCACCTCACCTTCTGTTGGGGGACGGCTCTTGACACACCATTTCCATGTTTCTCAGCAGTCAAAACAAAGGACCGTGGAGGCGAGGGTGACTAGAAAGCTTCCGGCTGCTTCCAGAAGGCTCTTTTCCTCCACAACCCTCCATTCAAGAACCACTCAAGAGGCCAAGCTGCAGCTAGGCAATCTGGTGGCCATTTTGTTGACGGCATCTCCCCGCGTCGAGACAGAACGGGTCTCTTTGCCTCCCTAGCATGACTGCCCTGCTGCTTCTTCAGTTCGCCCGCAGAATGAATACACCAACCATTTATTTACCCCGTAATGGAACGCCTTAACAAGGGGGTGGGCGAAAATAGCAATCAAAATGGTGTGCATTCAAATAGAGAATTATCGTGATCTGGCGCTTGTTCCTCATATTGGAGAGTATTTTCCAGCGGTGACACAAATCTTAATGGGCTGCAAACGCCCCTTGCTCTTCCATCTAGATTATGGGAAAGATTACCAGGGAAACACTGATTTTGGGGGTTTGAAATTTAATGCTCCTCTTTCCCCTCAGCCAAGATGTCGTCCTGCGTCAATACATTTGCAGTGGCCAGTCGGGACTCCTGTTGATCAGGAAGACTGTTGCAACGAGGGAGGGTTTTCCCCCCCCCATCTGATTCAGCAGCTGGACTGAGAACCATAAACGTGTACCCAATAAATCTCACCTTATAAAATGCCCTTTGACCTTGTGTTCTCATCCGCTCAAATTGGTACAGACTGGAAAAAGTGAGGAGGGAAAACTAGCCAGGCTCCCCGGGAGAACAATCACTCCCATTTTCTGTTTCTCACCTTACCGAATCAGTGCTTAGAATGGAACAGATTGCTTTTTCAAGGCACCGGCGCTCGGTCGGCCATTCAAGCGCCGGCTAAGCCGCTGTCCTTCGACGACGGATCCTTTCCAATGGTGGTAGAAAGGGCATTGTTTTGTCTCAAAATGGATGGATTTCAAATGGATCTCAAAATGATCCCACTGGATCCTGTATTTTCAACTCCCAGTGAGCACTTATGGAAGTGAGTTTAGTCCACATTATTTTTAATATATATATATGGTGATCCATCATGGAACCACCCCATTAAAGAAGATAACAGTGATTACTCAGACTTCATTGCTGGTTGCAAAGGGGCCCGCAATAAGAGTTCAAGCTTCAGAGGCCCCAAAATGTAGGTCCACCACCGGCTGTAATGAGGGGGAAGTGCCAGGAGTGAGAAAACGCAGAGAGCATTGAGATTTGGGCACAAATTTCCTGGTGAACCTCCATGTGTACAAACTGGTCATCTTATGAGTTGGGGTGCATGGGACCGAGGGAATGGCCGCCAGCCTGCTTCAATCCAGCATTGTACAGCAATTCTGCTTTCTGTTCACCAGATCTGGGTCCCTTTTTGGTAACAGTGACCTGTAGTGCATGTTTAAAAATGGCAGTTTATGGAATTTGACGCGATAAAGAACCGGTAATTGTGGGGAAGAGGTATGCGTGCATAGATAGGTTATACACAATGACTCTTACTTTTTTCAGGAACAGGGAGGGGGGGAGAGGGAATCTTGGCCACTGGCCTCAAACCTATAAACATGTACCCAATAAATCCAACCTTATAAAATGTCCCAGAAGAGAATTTTCTCACCTGCCCTAAAAAGGGCTGGCTTCACTAGAAAAGCAACGACAAAGCTGCTCCTAGCATACCGGGGGAAAAACAATCACCCCCATGTTTATTTATATCCTTGTAAATAAGTTTCTTTTTCTCCTTGCCTAGAGATATATTACATTTTCAGCATATAAAACAGGATTTCTATACATGCACAGCAAGTTTTGGAGGCGTGAAGCCTGTACCAGTACAAGCTCTCTGATGTCTCCATTTTGTAAATATGAAACAATAACACATTTTTAAAAAAAAAAAATAATAATAAGGATAACCAAGCCATGCTCTCCTAGAAAGAGAGAAATGGAGAGAGAGAGAAATGGAGAGAGGAAGAATGAATAGATGGGATTTACTTTAGACCTTAAGAATCGAAGGAAGACAATAGGGAATGGTAGAGAATTAAATATACTTGAAGGAGAAAGATGGGTTGGGTTGGGTAGCCAATGGCGTCCAAAAGAGCTAACCCGCCATTTAAAACTTCCCACAATGCTCTAGGGGGCGGTGCTTCATCTTTGCTTGTCTCATTCGTATGCACAAGAAAAAAAAAACAAATTAAATTGGGAAATTAAACATGGTAGCCACTGTCGGGGACCCATCTGTGTGGGCTCTTTTCTGCAAGGACCTCTCAAAAGACAAAAGGATCCTAGTGGGTCCATCCTTCCCTTGTCCCTCCCAGTTGTGTTACGAGAGAGAAATTGGCCAATTCAATTGGCCCGTAAGATCTACTGTTCAGGGTTAGGGGGAAATTCTTCTCCACCTTCGATGGACCCATTTCTTCTCCAGCCTAAGAACTGTCCCTGCCTCGTCATTTGCGGCCTGTGGTTCTTCCTTCATAAGGGGTTAAAAGAGAGCAGCGCTGGTGAAGGCTACCGGTAGGAGTGACTGAAATGTAGGCTGCGGCGATTGAGCTTCTCCGGATTGTTGGACGCCATGTGTGAAAACTCCCGGAAGATGTCAAGGTAGGTGGCGTCCCCTGCAAAAGAAAAAGACACCAGTGTCAACATGAATGCTTCTTTTTTAAATGAAACAAGCAGAAGGCTTGTAGTTCAAAATGCAAGAGGAAGCCCTGTATCCACAGGGGATTGGCTCCGAACTCCCCCACAGATGTTGAAAACTGCAGTTAACAAAGAATGCTATACGTCGCATAGTAAAAGACAAACATCCAGAAATACATATTTTCACAATTAATTTATCAAAAATGGCCACTAGAGGGAGCCAGATAACATATGACATGAATATATTGCATGGTCTCTGGCTCCCTCTAATGGCCAGTCCTGACAAATACATTGTGAATATGTATTTCTAGGGTTTTTTTTTCTCTATTAATATTTTTAATATTTTTAGACCACAGATATGTGAAATCACAGATACCTATCCCACAGATACAGAGGTCCTACTAAACTTTATTCTATTCCAGACTAGACCCAAAGGCTTATCAGATTTTTTGCTGACTCGATAAAAGACATCTTTTCTTTTTCCCTAATGCATGATTTTTCCTCAGCTACCTACCTTGCATTTAGTGTGCTTCGTTCTGTGATTGGCCACTGGAAGGGAAGTGTGCAAGTCTGATTGCTGAGACAGGAAAATTTAAGGAAATCCTGTCATGAGGGAAAGCAGGTGAAAGCTAAGGGACACACATTACTCTTAACTTCTAATGTAATCCCTTGCCATTTAGTTCCAGGTTGGCAACCACGACTGTCCATCTTCTCCTTACAATCTTTTCTCGCCACGATGTACAGTATTTATTTCAAAGATATTTATAATTTTAAATTTTATTTTATTTTTTATAATGTTAGGGTCATTATAATGACACATATCTAAGTAATGATAAGCATCCATAGATTTACAACTGATTTTGCCTTTACCCTCATTTAGGAATGGAAGTTTTAATATAAGCAACTTTTTTCTAATGTCCAGGATGTGACATGAGGGGGGGGAAATGTATTTTGCCCAGGATTATGCATGCTGATGAGGTGCAGAGGGCATTGGGGGGGAGAGGTGTGTACAAAACTATGCACTGATTTAAAAATATAAAGGCATAAGATACACCTAGTTTAAAAAATATATAGAGATGATTTAGTCAGTGGAGGGGAAACATATAAGAAAAAATGCAATGAAGTAAACCTTCACTTTGAGTCACACAGTGTAAATAAATGCACACATTAGACAATCTCTATAAAAGTTCTTTTAGTGAGGTATTTGATCCTTTTTAATGTTTGTATATTTGCTGTCTTTAGATTTAAATATTGTCTTCTAACGACGCAAGCCGCCTTGGACCCCTTTTTAAGGAGAAAAGCAGGGTAAAAATATTCTAAATAAATAAAATCTGGTAACTGATATTCTCTAGTGACTGATTTAATAACTGATATTAAGCCTCTTGTAGTGTGTCTTATAATCTCTTGGTTTTGTTTATAACCCTGTTGTTGCTGAGTTAATTTTATTTGGCTGTAAACTGCCCAGAATAGTGTGCCGACAAAATAAAATAAAATAAAATGGCAGTTTCCACACCACATCACATTCTTGCACATTCTGGAAAGGTGAGGATTGCCACATCTGAGTCAATAAAAGGTAGCAGGTGGTTTGAGATCCATTTATATGCCAGCTGCCCATGACAGATGTTTCTGTGGAGAAATCGGGTCTGTCCATCCATCCGTCCGTCCGTCCGTCCATCCATCCCTCTCCATCCATCCATCCGTCCGTCCGTCCGTCCATCCATCTCTCTTCATCCATCCGTCCGTCCGTCCGTCCATCCATCCATCCATCCATCTCTCTCCATCCATCCATCCATCCATCCATCCATCTCTCTCCATCCATCCATCCATCCATCCATCCATCCATCCATCCATCCATCCATCCATCCATCCGTCCGTCCATCCGTCCGTCCATCCATCTCTCTCCATCCATCTGTCCGTCCGTCCGTCCGTCCGTCCGTCCGTCCATCCATCCATCCATCCATCCATCCATCCATCCATCCATCCATCCATCCATCCATCCATCCATCCATCCATCCATCCATCCATCCATCCATCCGGCCTTGTTTTAATCTTCAATTCTGTGGGTTCCCGTACTAGGAAGAAAAATAATGTCATAAGCAGCTGGCTGTAGAGCTCAGTGGTCGAGGCCTTTGGTTGGAGAGCCGGAAGTTGGGAGTTCGATTCACCCCACTGGGCCTCCTGGGGGAAGAGCCACCGTCTCCAAAGTTTGATACCATCTCCAAAAATAGCCAATTATCAGAACCCAATGTTTGTTGTGTCTTTTTCTCTTTTTTTGAGATCTCTGTGGCCCTGAGGGACAGAAAAGTGGAATTTGAACCCCTTCCTTCAAGTCCCACCTTTTGGAGGTACAGTGAGCAACCTTGCTCCGTCTTCCACATGGCGGCCTTGAAGACGGCGGTCATATCATATCAACCACGCTCAACTCCTTGAACCATCCTCCATTAGGCTGAGTTTCCAGACCGTTTACCATTTTGACTGTCCTCATCCGGACGTGTTTCAGCTTGTCAACATTCTTCTTAAATTTAGGCACCCAGTTATAAATACAATAAACCTCAATAGAAGCCCTGTTTATATTTTATATGGAGGATTCTCAGTGTGGGGTCGTGGAGAGAGTGATGGACTGGGACTTTGGAGAACGAGGTTCGAATTTCCACTCAGCCCTGGAAACTGCCTAAGGGAGTGAAACTGTTAAAACCACTCCTTACCTTGAAACCCCTTTTAGGGTCGCTATAAGTCAGTTCTGACTTGATGGCACAAACACATATGTTTTATAGGAACAGAGTAAGACCCTCCTTGAATTTCACTAGACTAGACAATCATTGACCAGTCATCAAGATCAGATTTCGGGGGAAGATAATTGGAATATGTGCGGTAGCTTTTCATCTCTAAGGGTTCCTGGAGGGAAAAAGGGTTGACTAGATTTGTCTCCATCTGGCTTCAGGTCTGGTTATGGGGCAGAGACATCTTTGGTCACCTTAGTTGAGTGGCCGGCCCAGAGAACTGGACTGGGCCAGTGTGTTCCTGTAGGTTCTGCTGGACCTGTCGGTGGCTTCGGCCGCAGCATCTTTCAAGGACATCTCTCTGAGACAGGATGAGGTCAGAAACGTATTCCTGATAGACACTTTGATCATGTGGGGTTCCCTTGGGATTCTCTCCTAATCCTCATGCCGTTTAACATCTATATGAAACCAGTGGAAGAAGTCACCTGGAGTTTTGGGGAGTTGAGTGTCATCCGTGTTGCTAATGAGGGACCAAGGGGGCTTTGAAAACTCTACCCTCACTTCTCTCTTAAGTAAAACAAGACTTCCTGTATCTCCGGCCTTTTTCAGGAGGTACTAAAAAAGGACAGAAGCTGTGACTCCCACCCGACTAGCCAATGGTGAAGGAAGATGGGAGCCGAAGTCCTGCATAATCTAGAGCAGTGGTGCCCAGATTTTCTTGGACCGAAACTCCCAGAAGCCTTCGCCACAAGCCGTGCTGGTCAGGAACTCTGGGAATTGGAGTCCAAGAAGATCCGGGGACCCAAGGTTGGGAAGCAGTGTTCTAGAACAGTGGTCCCCGACCTTGGGCCTCCAGATGGTCTTGGACTACAACTCCCAGAAGCCTTCGCCGCCACCTCAGCTGGCCAGGATTTCTGGGAGTTGAAGTCCAAGAACATCTGGAGGCCCAAGGTTGGGGGACCACTGTTCTAGAAGACCACCGGTTGCTCACCTCGGCACCAAGATCAAACGTCAGAGAGCTGTTCTACTGGAAGGCTGGCCAAGTTCAAGTGTGATTTACAGATAAAAGACCCACAAGGAGGGAGAATAGAGGTCTCTAGAAGTTGCAGATACACCAGGAAAGATTGGGTGGGTTGGTTGATAAAGCAGGGTGAGATAGGAGGAGCTTTGTTGAGAAGAAAACTACATGATGTGGAAGCTTCTGGAGACACAGATCCCCCCCGTTTTCGTCCAAAATTGGGGACTTATGGGAAAGGCACGAAACCATATTTGACCTCTTAATGAGGCTCCCGGGCAACGCCATATTCCCAACCTGCCACGCTGTGGGCAGAACACCCGTGGATGCAACACCATGAACTTCATTCCAGAATCTATGAACCACAACAGCAGTCGGTTCCCGACTTTGGGGAATCTGGGGGTTCTCGGACAGCAACTCCCAGAAGGCTTCACTGCCAGCTGTGCTGGCCGAGGTTTCTGTGATACCCGGCTCCCGCTTCTTGCGGGATGAACGTTAAGGGCACTCGATTGACTGTTCCCAAAGCTTGAGTGTTAAGATTAGGAAATAAAAAACAACAGACAGGAGGCGGAGAGACATTAATAAAAACAAGAGGCAAAGCAGAAGCAGGAAAAAAAAGGACTTTACTGTAGGTTTTTTATTAACAGTGTTTCAAGAGACGATAGAAGGAAGAAGGGAGAAAAGGGGTGGGCAGAAAGACATCAGAGCAGCCACGATTTTTGTCCCTACCACCCCCCCCCACAAGGTTTTCTCTCTGTGTGCATATGTGTGTGTGTGTGTGTGTTTATGCTTTCTTCTTTTTCTGTTAAAACCGTACAAAGATAAATAACGTACAAAGTGTTTGGGCCCGAAGGTATGATCCAGTAGAGGGGCTGGGCAGGCAAAAAGCGAGAAAACCAGGAAGGAAAAGTAACTTCAGTAGAAGAGACCGGGAAGGGGGGGGGGGAACAGTGTTACAAAGATTTGTACAGTCAGAGTCATAGAAGAGCAGTTAGTACGGTGGAATATATTTACAGAAAATGCACATTTCATCTTTTTTTTCCAACGCAAAATCCTCACCCACCCACAACCTGACTTTTTCTTGCATTCACAGAGCCCGCGACAAAGCTAGAGGTGTGCACAGTTTGGTGGGTTTTGGACTACACTACCCAGAATTCCATGCAGCCAGCAGCCATTCCGGGAAATATGGGTCCCATTATCCAAACCCACCAATCTGTGCAGCCTAGAGGTGTGGATTTTGAGGACAACCCCATCCAGAACCAAGTCTAGCTAGTGGATTTCTGCAGTTCAGCCAAACCACGTGGTACAGTTCCACACGGACTGTGCCAGTATATAAAATCTCAATTTGATGGATATAAATGGAGCGGACTACAAAGAATGGGTGGTTTTGCTGATTGTGTAGTTAGCTCTGACATAGCCGGTGGTGGGAATCCAAAATACACCCCCTCTGACACAGCAGGAAAAAAACTCCCACACATTTTCCCCTAGTGCTGTTCCAATAGGAAATCAGGAGATTTTAAATTGTGAGATTCTGATTCAAAAGGTAAGCCTGTGACTCCTTAAAATATGGCTAGCCAAATCTATAAAACATAATACAGTATTGCATTTTGTAATTTTTTTATAGTTTGATTCTCAAATTTCTTCCCTGTCCTGCTTTTGAACCAGGCTGACACAATAATAAGAATATGTTCTTTTGTTTATTTTACTCTTTACAAAGCTTTCCAATCCCTTGATTTTCTTTCACAGTTTACAATGGTCAAAAAGCGCCCCCATGTGGTCAATTCACATATTCCAGGCCCGGAAAATTATTAATTAAGGAGACAGTGTATTCTATATTATTTTTTATTTATTTTATTTATTCTTTTTGTACCCCGCCTATCTGGTCAATACGACCACTTTAGGGACCATCCACTATTCTGGGTGGATGGTCCAACTGGAAGCCAGTGGCAAATGTGTGTGTGTGTATAAATACACACAGGCCAGAATCTTGTGTGATTGTTTTAAATTGTGGCAGTGAATAGCTGCAGATTAACAAATTAGGGATGTGCTGTTTGGATTGTTTGGACTACATATCCAAGAATTCTCCCTTTGGGGATTACCTCCTGACAGACTCGTATCTGCTGACATTTAAATATGGCTCACCTGGAGAAAGGCCTAGCTGGGAAGGTTTTAGGCCTAGTATAGGCCTAGTTTTACCACAGCTTCCTGTTCAGAAAGGAAGTGGCCCCACGGCTAGTTGGAAGGCACATTTAAGTGTCTGTAGGTGTGAGTCGGTCAAGTGGCACTTCTAGAGTTTTGTAGTCCAAAACATCTAAACAACACATCCCTATTAACAAACTGCTGCTCACATTTCTAATCATGTGCCAAGTTGTGGGACTGACACACAACCAGGATTGTGAGCAGTAACTCAATAATTCACATGAAAGCAAGTGGAAATCCTCAAGAGGATGCTGGCCATTCAGATACCACATGTTACCTGCACATCTGGGTGAATTCAGATTCTTTATTTACTGAGATGTGTGATTCCTATGAAGACAGCACTTCGGATCTTGGTGCCTCTAAAAATATTAACTAGAGTTTCTCATTTTCCACGCACACTCTCCAGTTTTTCCCCACATGCACTCCACACCCCACCCACTACTCTTTTAAGAGCATACACATCGCACACTGCTTTATATGCGCACACAACTCTCACACATCTGTTGTGTCATAGGCTAAGCTACTGTTAAGTCCATTCTGTATTCTTCCTCCCCCCCTTCACACCTGTTGATGGTTTTCTATGTTGAGTTCAACAGCTGGCTAGCTTTAGGGCCTCACAGCCTTAGGGCCTTCCCATAATACAGCCCTCCTTCTCAAAATTCAGAAAGTCCGACCAACATTTTAGGTAGCCAAGAGTAGGCAACTGAGATTGAACTACAATCCCCAGGGTTCCTCACTCACTGACTATGGGACTTGTAGGTCAAAATATCTGGTGACCACATCTGGGTAGTAGAGGAAAATATAGTAGAGCACCCATATCTGCAAGATCAGTATCTGTCGTTTCACGTATCTGCAGTCTGAAAATATTAAAAGAAAAAAAAAACCTAGAAATGTGTGTTTTCAGGATATATTTACCAGAACCGGCCACTAGAGGAAGCCAGAGAACATGCTATGTATTCTATGTACAGTGGTGCCCCGCATAGCGACGTTAATCCGTTCCAGGATTAACGTCGCTATCTGGATTCGTCGCTATGCGGAGGGGGGAAACCCACAGGAACACATTAAACTCTGTTTAATGCATTCCTATTGGGGGAAAACTCACCGCTATGCAGGGAATCCTCCATCTGGCCACCATTTTCACCGCCCGGTAAGTGAGGGCAGGGCGCGAAAACGCTGCAGGTGGCCATTTTGGAACCGCCGATCAACTGTTTGTAAAACATCGCAATGCGAAGATCGGTAAGCAAAACGCTTACCGATCATCGCAATGCGATGTTTTCCCTATCTAAAACATCGCAATGCGATCGCATTAGTGATCGCAAAAAACGTGTTGCTATGCGGATTCATCGTTAAACGGTGCGCTCATTAAGCGAGGCACCACTGTACAGTATTTGGCAAAAAAAAATACATATCATGGTCTTTAGCTCTCTGTATTGGCCAGTTCTGGTAATACATGGTGAACTTACTTTTTGGGAGATATTTTCTTTTGCCATGCTATGTATAGTGTTTGATATTATCCACGGTTTTCAGCATCTGTGGGGAGCTTGGATTCAAAAAACCCCATGGATACAGAGGTCTTAACTGTAATTTCATTGTGCTTGTCACTATTGTGTGGTTGTTGTTTTTTGCTCCTTCCAAAATCCAATGCAAGAAGGATTTTGCAAAGGGGGGGCTAGTAAAACTCCCTAAAGAAGTTTTACTAGCCACCTCTGCTTTACATGTGCATTTCCCCCCCATCCTGAGAAAAGCTAGGCCACTCATTTCCTGTTGAAATCAATAGGAAAGGCTTGTCCAGGTTCAAGCTCTATGGATTTCACATTAGAAACGGCAGGGATATGTTAGCAGCAGTGTACAAAAATGCGCCACCCTCCAAGTATCACTGGATTCTTAATCGCCAGAGGCCCCGGCCAGCATAGCTAACGTCAAGCATTCATAGACACCTAACACCATCTCGAAAGCCACGTCTTCCGATTGAGTTGTTAGCACATTTTAATCACTAGAGGCCCCGCTACATACCAAAGAGAAAGCAAAGAGATAAGAATGAAAGAACAGAACTTGAAACGGCGTAATTATGAATAATAGGTTGCCTGCCATAAATACATCCCACCCTCACAGCTATGGTGCAGCTCAGTTAAATTATAATAGGGATGTGACAAGTACTCACAAGATTTCTTGCTTTCAGTGATTTTCTGTCACCATCCCAAAATTCTGAGACTTTTCCCCCGCACCAGAGAGATTTCTCGACCTTGAGGAATATAGAGTCCTTCATCTTGCTTTCTTCTTCATTTTTCTCTTCTTTTTTTCCTCTCATTGTTTTATTGAGGATGTTGCCAAATTCTGCACCTCCTAATACCATTCCAGGTGAATCCAGCGCAGGAAAGGTGGCATCCTGTGCAGGAACTGTAATAATCCAGCAAGGCTTTCTGTTTCTTTTGCCCTTCCCAGGTAAATCCTGTGTAGGAAAGGCATTGTTCTGTGCAGGAATTGTAAAAATCCAGCACGGCTTTGTATTTCTTTTGCCCTTCCCAGGTAAATCCTGTGTAGGAAAGGCATTGTTCTGTGCAGGAATTGTAAAAATCCAGCACGGCTTTGTGTTTCTTTTGACCTTTCCAAGTAAATCCTGCACAGGAAAGATGCTATTCTGTGCTAGAATTGTAGCAATTCTGCACGGCTTCATTTCTTTTGCCCTTCCCAAGTAAATCCGGCACAGGAGAGGTGCCATTCTGCACAGGAATTGTAAGAATCCTGCATGGCTTTATGTTTCTTTTGCTCTTTCCAGGTAAATCCTATTCAGGAAAGGTTTCATTCTGCACCTTTAATTCTGCGCTGTAATAATCCCACACACCTCGACAAAGGACCCCAAAACATCTGAGAAATCTTACTATTTCTCATGGGGTGGGGGGAAATCTCAAAAGAGAAATCTTAATGTGAGGAGAGAAACAGAATTTTTATTGATTTCCATCCAAAAGCAAGAGGCTGTAAGATTCACATCCCTACATTATATCATAATGAAATTTCATTCTTCTGTGGTATAACTTTTTAAAGTTCCTTTTATTGTTACGAGTGTGTATCTTGTCACAACTTATGCATCACTGTTCCTGAAGCCAGTGGCTTGTTGTTTTCCCATATTTTAAAAAGTAACTAGAAGTAACTCTTCCAATTACTTTTGTATAATCCAAAAGTGAAAAGTGTATTTTCCAAACTTGGAACATATAACAGTAACTAACTACTTTGGGGGGGCTTGTAACTGCAACTAACTGTAACTTTCCAAAAGTTACTGCTCTTAGAAAGAGGTAAGAATCAAATTGGGGAAAGGCATGTTTTGTACACTGTTTTTAAAAAATATACTCCCAAGCAACTGTACAAAAGAAAAATCCAAACATCCAATACAGCCAAGCTGTATTAAATGAAGGAGGGAAAAATATATATATAATTGCACTCACCCTTCGGGGCTTTCTCAGTAATAAATTAAATACTTAACAATATTAGCCATTTTAAAAAGACAGCACATACTCGCGAACAAAAAGTACATTAAAAATAATAACAATAAAAGAACCCAGTACTGTTGAGTAAGAAAAAAAAGTGCACAAAGTTGATTTTTATACATTGAAATTATACCGATAATATTTTAAATAGGAGATCTAAAAACAAAACCCGAACAAACCCCAGTCTTGTGAAACATGCAGAGTTTATCCCCATCTCGACTTTTGTTTGTTTCGGTTTCAGTTAACGATAAACGAACGAGTCTCTCGTCTGTATTCATGCCCCCGCTGTACACCTCCTGCATTTTAAAAAAATATCTCAGGGACTGCTCTAAATATCAACAAAAAGTTAAGGAAACAACGGAGGACATGGGAACGGTAGGGATTTTTTAAAAAAGAAGATCCCACAACTTTTCAGTGGCAAAAAGATAGGAGAATTGCCATGCACGCAACCGTCCTTCAGGTCCCAAACCTTCCTATACAGGACTCTTTCGGGCACGGAGATTTTGAGGCGGCCTCTCTCACAGGACTGAACCCAGCCAAAGTGTCATGGCTTCCCATCCTCAACTGCAAGGGATTCTGGGTTTTCTTTTTTCGCCGGAGGAGGTGTTGGGAGGGACAGATAGCCATTTTGGAGGTTGGTACGGAAAAAACAAGGTCAATCTCACGATAAAAAGAAGATGGCTGCCCGACTCCTCCACGGGCATCTCGGTTCAAGGTCCCTGCCACAGGAGCAATGAACTGAGTGAAGTCAAGGGAGGATGATGAGTAGACCGGATTCAGACTCTCCCCTCCAACTCAACAGCCATCCAAACCTTCTCAAGATGAGATCTGCAGGTACTCCACCTCACATCGTGAGATGTGCCTGCAATCCACAGAAAGTGGTGTCTGACAAAACGCGAGCATCTTTAAGGCCTCACAAGTCTCTTTGTGATTCTTGCCACTGCACGTTGACAGGGTGACACCCTCCCATAAAGGCAAGACTATCTAACTCAGTACCATCCTAAATTCTGCTTCCAGCCAGGCTGGGAGACAACAAGGAAAATGGAAGAGAAGGAAAGTGAGAAGGGCAGAAATCAAGATACAGTGGTGCCTCGCTTTACGATTGCCCCGCATTACGACGAATCCGCTTAATGACAATCTTTTTGTGATCACAATTGCGATTGCAAAACGATAGCCTGAATGAGGGAATTTCGTTTTGCGATGATCGGTTCCCTGCTTCGGGAACCGATTCTTCGCAAAATGTTATTTGAACAGCTGATCAGCGGTTTCAAAATGGCCGCCGGGTGATTAAAATGGCTCCCCGCTGTATTTAGGGACAGATTCCTCGCTATACAGGTAGCGAAAATGGCCGCCGTATGGAAGATCTTCACTGGACGGTGAGTTTTTACCCCACTGGAAAGCATTGAACGGGTTTCAATGCGTTTCAATGGGGTATTTATTTTCGCTTTACGATGTTTTCGCTTAACGGCGATTTTCCTGGAACTGATTTTTGTCGTTAAGCGAGGCACCACTGTATAGACGAACAGAAGGAGGATGATGTTAGGAAGGAAATTATGGGATGTAGCCAACAGAACCCACTGGCAGAATTTACTCATCCACCCTAAGCTCTCTAATCCATCTGCCTTGAACAAAAGATGGTGCCAAGCCTACTGTAGGACTTCAAGAGATCAAGAACCACTCTGCCCAGCCATGAGCATTGATTTAGCTTCTGCTCTATACCTTAGACGAGAGAATCCGGAGAAGTTACCGCCTTTCTAAGTCAAAAGGAAAACCGCAGCCCTCATCTGGCAAAGACCGTAAACTTCCAGTGTTACTCAGAGAGTAAGAACAGGTCCCACACTGGCCTCCCCAAAAATAAAAAAAAAAGGAATAAATAGCCCTCTTTCGCCTACCCCAGTCCCACCCCGGAAAATCCCAGATCCCAGAAGCTGGCAAAAATATTTTGAAAACTTAAATTTTTTGAGCCCTCTGTGGTCATGCATTGGTGACAGGGGGGATTATAATTTTTTTAAAGGGCGTGCATGCAAAAAACAAGAAATCCCCTTTCTCAGAAATAGTTTAGTAGGAAACTGGTAGTGATACAGGAATACAAAGCCCCTCCCCTGTGTGCTCCAGCTAACTGTGGCCTGAAAAGGTGGGAGGAGAGTGAATTTACAGTTCTCCCCGGTGCGCGCATGTCTTTAACCCCCCACTTTTACAAAAATTTAACCAAAAAAAAAAAAAAACCCCATCGCCGGCGATGAGTGTCTTTTTCCAAGCCTCACCACATTGGTAAGTCATTTTGGATGAAGACAGACGTAATATCTGAAGGGTGAAGACAGATGTACTGTTTCAGGAGAAACCGTCTTAGGCAGTGAGAAATTATCTCTGGGTTCACAGTTTGCTTCCTGGAGCAATTTGGATTGCTCACCTTCGGGAAATCTTTGCTACCCTAATCATCATCACCATCCCTGCACCAAGAAATCTACTACATTAGGAAGACTAGGCTAGAAACCTTCCTAACATGCTTGGTTTCTATGTGCATAGATAAGGATAAGTGTAAGGTGAATCACTGTGTGTGATCTCACATCTGTGGCCAGAAGGGGTATAGATGAGACACAGGTTGACCACCTCATGTAAACATAGACCTAAATCATTTTTTCCAGGTTAAACACTACTAGCAGCCTAAAAACTGGTCTTGTACAAACAAACACGAACCACATAAGGGACTTGGATAGGAGATAATTGTTGACATCCCAAGCAGTAGCCAATCGGTGCTGTCCACTGCAGATTTTTGTCAAGAAGTTGCTGAGTTTCCCACCAATCAAGTTTAATCCCGTTGGTACCGGTCTGCTGGTCGTGAATACAGAATGGCTGCTTCCGATGTGGCTCTGTTGCTCCACGTATATTCCATCTGTCTTCACCCTACTAGGATTGCGTCCTCATCTCGGAAGCGGCTGAGTTATGGCTTTGACCAGCTCTGCTTACCTCCCTGTTCATTTGCACCCCCCTTGCCTTTGTTCCTCTACCTCCCTCCCCACCCCGCCAAAAAAAAAAGTTTGAGGAAGCATTGACTGGCTTTAACCTGAGAGCATGTTCAAGGTGGGCGGCCATGCCACTCAACCCGTGAACTGCTGCGCATGCGCAGGAGATGGCAAACAGATCTGCCAGCAGCCCTGCTGAAACCCAAGCGACGCCTGCTCTGTACGCAAGCAGGCTGGGTAATCCCTAAACCACCTGATTCGTGGGTGTACGCCTGTGTATGTATGTGTGTGTGTGTGTGTTACTCGTAATAATAATCATTCCAACTGATCCAGAATCCCATCCCATTATGGTGGCCAATATTACTGCATGTGTGCACACAAGCAACCGAGCAAATGAGAGAGAGAGAGAGAGAGAGAGAGAGAGAGAGAGCATAAACATCTTTCATTTTTCAACCCAGGATCAAAAAAAATATTTACCATTCCCCTCTTCTCTCACGACTCTTGCTTTTATTCCCCAAAGGAAGGGTTTTTGTACAAAAATAACTAAATTAAATTAAACAATGAAGGTCGACAAAAACGGAGGGAGGGAGGGGGAAGGGACGACCACTCTTATTCTTGACTAAGGTTGGTTTACGTCCGTGCGTGTTTATAAATCCTATATAATAAACTTTTGTGTTGAATCCCCGCTGTGCTCTCTCTCCCCAAATAGATCTGCAGGTTGGTCCCCGGATAGGAGCCTCTTCTGCAAACCAAATTAGAAATATTTTATGTGGATTTATTATTATTATTATTATTTAAAGCGGTCTCTCCCAGATTTCTCTCCGTCTCTCTCTCTCTCTCTCTCTTTCCCTTTCCAGGAGCGCCGCGTTCGTCCCCTTGCGGTCTTTCGCAATTGGAATGGAAAACTCCCCACCCCCACCCCATCCCGACTCAGGTACAGTTCGTTGGTTTCCCCCGGGGCTCAGTCCCGCATCCGTAAATTTCGACCCGAAAGGAGGAGGAAGAGGAGGAGGAGGAGGAGGAAGCAGCAGGCTTGTGAGAGAAGTCACTAACACTGATCTATGTTAAGGCTGATGAACTCCTGTATACATTTTTTGTACTGGAGTTCTGTCGGACTGTTGTTAGCATATTGACCTGGGTGCCCAAACGGAGCCTCGGCTTCGCGCATCTCTTCGTTCATTCGTGCCAGACGCAGCCTGGAGAAAGAGAGGAGGGAAGAAAGCTTGGGTCATCCTTGGTTGGGTAGACGTGAGTTACAGGAAAGGGGCAACGGCAACTCAATCCTCCTTCTGTAGGAGACTGTGCCCAACAAAGGAGGCCAAACTAGGTCCCCAGCCCTCAAATTGTTGATTTCCCTGGCACTAGCCAATCAGTGCTGTCCATGGCAGATTTCTGTCAAGACGCTGCCCAGCTCCCCACCACTGAACCTAATCTTGTTGAACTTTTCTTCCTATAAACCTAAGGTGAAATCACATGACTTCTCCCCTCACTTCATCCTCCCAACAACTTTGTGGGGTCAGTCATCCCGAAGGGCAGTGACCGGCCCAAGGTCCCCCAGTAAGCTTCATGGCTGAACCCAGGTCTCCTGAGTCATAATCCAACACTCTAACCACTGTGCCGTACTGAATTTTTTTGTCATCCTTGAGACGACTTGCTTTCAGCACAAGGACTGTTTCCCCCTGCCATGGAGATGTCCTCAGTGTGTACAAAACTAGTTACTTCCTTTGAGGACGCAAAGCACACACGTCCAACAAACACTGAAGGACCAGCTCATTGACTGGAAAGACACACACAACCCATCCAAGGCTTCTAAGTCTTAAATGTCCAGGAAACAAGGCAAAAGCTGAAGGATCAAAGTGATCCTTCCAATATTCTGCTGCTGTACGACAGCTCCCAGCCCGCACGTCTCAACTACTCCAGCCACTTAGGTGCCAAGGCATTGTCCATGTTGTAATTGCAGCCATGTGGGCTGAAGAACTGGAAAATCTTCAGTCTGCAAACTCCCCAACATCAGAACATAGCAGCAAAAACACATGAATTAGAGAAAGTGGCACGCCTCCCAGGAAATCTATGCATCAAAATACATGGGGATTGTAATGCTTTTTTTTTTCATCCCCATGCCCCGTAATCCTAAAAGGCTCAATGCATTTGGGATTCGCACAGATTGGAAAGCGAGGGGCGTTGGTCCAGTCCATTGGGGGCCAGAGGGGGTCTACTTACAGAGTCACAATGTCCGCGTTGGCAGCCTGCACTGCAATGCTCAAGGGATCCTGCCCGTCCTCGTCTACCGCATGCTGGTTGGCTCCTCGTTTTAGGAATAAGCAGACCTGGCTGCCAGGCACAAAAAAGGAGGGGGAAAAACCACTATATGATTCACATGTTTCAAATTGGAGAAAGATCTGCGACATGAGAAAGCCAAAAGGGTTATGCTCCAAGTTCAGGGATGCCAATAAGAGCACTGGCCCCCAGTGTCTGGCCCAGCCTTGAGATGGCCATCTGCTTCTAGGAACGGCATGATCCAAGGGGATAGGAGGCTAAACCCAGGACCACACTCAGCAGACAGTCCTAGAATGATAACCAGGCTCTGGGCTTGAGGCCAGGGAAATGTCCCTTGAAAGCTCCCTAGTTTCTAATACAGTGGTGCCTTGCTAGACGATGATAATCCGTTCCACTGAAATCGCTGTTTAGCAAAATCATCGTCTAGCAAAAAGCATTTCCTCACTGGAATGCATTGAAACCTGTTTAATGCATTCCAACGGGGAAGAATCATCGTTGTCTAGCGAAGATCGGCCATAGGAAAGCCGCTTTGCGAGCCGCCGATCAGCTGTTTAAATCGCTGTCTTGCAAAGCTTAGGTCCCGAAAACACCTGTTTGGCAATCGCAGAGGGAGCTGTCAAAATCATCGTCTAGCGAAAATCGGTTTGCGAAGCAGGGACCAAACATTGTCCAGCGAAATTCCCCCATAGGAATCACTGTTTTGTGAATTGCTATAGCGATCGCAAAAAGCCAATGTCTAGCGAAAAAACTGTCATGCGGGGTAACTGTCTAGCGAGGCACCACTGTAATAATAATCTTAGAATGGCAGAGCTGGAAGGAACCCTCTGGGTCATCCAGTCCAGCCCCTGTCAAGGAGGCCCCAGTGGGGGAATCGAACTCCCAACCTCTGACTCCACAGCCAGGGACCTAAACCATTGAGCCACCCCAGCACTTGTGGTGAAGGAGGTAGAGTGTGGGAGGAGAAACAGGCTAAGAAAGCCCTCCCCTCCCCGGTCTAGCTCCAGAGGAGTGCGGGGAGAGGCTCTGTCCACAACGGTCTTTTCTTCCTCACCACCACCCACACACCCTGTCCCTCCTCCCAGAGCCTGAGGTTCTTTCCTGAACATCCACGGTTCCACACCCGGACAGACACCGCGGGACTTACCCGGTATGGCCCAAATACGTTGCGTGATGCAGAGGGGCGCGACCCCGTATATCTCTTTGGTTAACGTCCGCTCCGTTCTGGAGCAAAAATTCACAGGCTATCAAGGAACCCTGTCCAAAAACAGGAAGGGGAGCAATTAGTGGAGGATTCCGGGCAGACCGGCGGGTTCTGGGCAGAACACACAATTGTCAAAGCTGACTCGAGAGGGGGGAAAAATTGCCTGCTTCCATTTCTGTGGAGTTCTTCCACACCCCACCAGAGGCGCTGCTCATCCTTGCTTCATACCAGGTGGCTCCACATGGTGTGATCTTTGCCCACAAAGATCTGTGTGCTTTTTTCATTGTGCTTTCTTAATTTGAACACTTTGTATGGCGTATGTGATCCTCCCCCACTGACTTTGGCGTAGCTGTGCATGCTTCCCCCCCCCCACAGTTAGACACCTTTGAGCCATGCAGATTTTCCCACGCACACCATGTTTTGGGCATGTTTTATGACTCGCAAGAAAATGCTGTAGCCCTAGCCTTTGAAACTAGCCCTAGCCCTGACCTTCCGCTATGACAATATAAGACACATGAGCCACCCAGGCCTGAGATTCCCCAGGCTGTGCCCGGGCACCTCCTTTGGTCCTAGGCACTCCATGGCTCCATGAGGTGGGATATTAATCACACTCAGCAGAAGCTGCTAGAGGAGCTGCCACGTTCTGGCCTTGAGGCCAACAATCTAAGAAGCCTTGGTTCCATCCACTCCAGCCATTAAGTGGCTCGCTCGGAGCTGTCCTCGGTCCTGAACTGCCGATCTAGAAGGGACCCTCTACCGCAGAGGCGTCCCCAATCGGTCTGTGGGGCTAAAAAGGTTGGGGACCGCTGCTCTACCAGGTCTTAGCAGGCGCCCCAGCTTTGCGGCTCGAAGATTCAGCACCGAGGACAGCACCAGGTAAGCCACTTAACACCTGGACCCGAACTGGTATTAGCAGTATAAAGGCAGGAACAGGCGATACCTTTCTTGGACCATTAAGATGATGATGATGATCATCATCATCATCAAGTGAGCTTTCAATAATAATTCAGCTTCCTCAGGCTATGCACCAAAGTTCTTGGGAGCTCCAATATCCTAAGTTTATATTAAAATGGCAAAGTCTTATGGCTGCTGTTGGGGGCCAGGGGTAGCTTCTTCGGTGGAGATATACCCCTGGCGCTCAACAGCGGCCCAGAGTCAGTGGGACATTTCTTAATGGTCCAGTAAAGGTGTCCCCCTGCATCTGTATTGTTCTGAGGACCCGGAGGCCTTGTCCTGGCTTTTTCCAAACTGGTTATTCGCAGGTCCCCCTGCTCCATGCGCTGTCTGAACCCACTATGGAGCCAGTATACTCCCCGACCGTACAAGCCTAGAAGATGCTACAGGAGGAGCAAAGACAGGGAATAACTGACATCATTTAGCCATTGGGACGAGGCCATGTTGGTGCCAGCTCAACGACACACACTCAGCATGGCCTGATGTGGAAATCTCAGGCCTGGTTTGCATCCTTTACTCCTACACACACACACACACACCGAAGCAGGCAGGCACGACCTACCCCCATGACGGCTTGAATCAACGGGGTTTTGCTTTCGTCTTCGTCGTTCACCCAGTTGACGTCCGCCCCGTGGGCCAAGGCCTCCGCCATGACGGGCAGGTTCCGGGCCCGTGACGCCTTGTAAACGAGTAAGCCCGGGTGGAGCTCCCGCAGGTCTTCCAGGTCGGAGGCTTCCTGCTCGATCTCGGCTTCCCCACTGGATTCCTCCGAAACTTCACATTCTACCGGAGGAGAAGGTTGGGGAAGGAGAAGACACAGGATGGGTGTCCGTCAAAGAAGAGCGGCCACGATGGACCCAACTCAGAGCAGGGAATATCTTACAACCTAAGGATCCAGGAGAGTTCCTTCCAGCCACCCAAGGCCAAAAGGGGGAGACCAACCTATTTTAATGAATTAACGAAGCTTTTGGAAAGCCCTTTCCACCTTTCACAGTGGGGTGAAGGAAAATTACCCAGAAACTGGGAGACCATGGTGGGTCTTAGGGAGGACTTGTGTGGTCACTCTGAGGGGACCTCCGCTAGTTAGATCAGAACCCAAGAAAGCCAGATTCAGCCCAGGGACCCACAGCTGCCCGCCCTTGCCAGGGGGCAGCGGGCTTTGGAGACCTAGAATCCACCTTCTGGAAGCTCTCAGCCTTCCCGCCCGCAGGACCTACCTTCTTCCGTGACGCTGTCCACCACCGAGCCGAACACCAGGATGTCAGTGCTGCCGTCGGTACTTCCGCCTAGCCCGCTGTCACTGCTCAGACCTGCAGGGCCAACAAGAGGCAAACCAAGTGCATTTTAATACTTAAGTTCTCCCACGGGCTAGTCTCGTATTCCCCACCTTCCTCCTGTCTTCTAGCTCTCTGTTACGCGAACAAGCATGCAAAAGATGACAGCGCCACCTTCTGGGGAAGATGCAGCATTACAAGCTGTTGTGGCACCAGACTTGGAGATCCTACCCAAGATCCTTTAAGGCTCAGATTGCAGAGAAAGTCATAAGGGAACATTGCTGTTCTTTTCTCTCTGGACAGACTCCAAACTCACTCTGACATACAGACGGCTAACGGGGACTACAACTCCCAGAAGTCTTCCCCACTAGCTGTGCTGGCCAGGATTTCTGGGAGTTGTAGTCCAAGAACACCTGGGGACTCCAGGTTGAGAACCACTGGCTGACACCAGCCCTCCAGACTGTTTTCACTAATAAAGCAATCACATTGCTGGAGTTCAACAGTGCCTTTTCCTCCTTCCCTTCTGGGAAGCAAAGAGACGCTCTGCTCTACCAGTTGGCTGAACTCTATGATGCAGAAGGGCACTCTTGCACTCTCCCATACCATAGATGGCTGTTGCATTCACTGCAAAAGGGAGCATATGTTCCAGCAGTGGAGTTAACCTATTTGAACCGGTGCTGTTTCTAAGCCCTAGTAGTTGTTTACTCCACTTCGAAGCATTCACACAAGACACTTGGCATCGATTTAAAGCAGGGGTTCCCCCAACCTTAGGGTGCCAGATGTTCTTGGACTGCAACTCCCAGAACCCTCCACCATATGTTGTGCTGGCCAGGATTTCTGGGAATTGCAGTTTAAGAACACCTGGGTTACCCTAGGTTGGGAGCCACTGTTTTAAAGACGGTGCAAGCACTGGATTTTTCCACATTGGTCTCCATCAGAGAAATGCAAGGGTTCGGCAACATTGTCAGCCCCATGACACAGAAGGAGCTTGTGAGACAAACCAAAGCAAAGTGACATGACCGAGGACACGGCGTAGGGCTGTGGCGTAGGCTTGGCACATCATCACCAAGGTATGGGACAGTTCCATAATATGTACACTCCACAGAACACTTCTGATGCAACTTCCACACCTCGTTCTCCAAAGGAACATCCTTCAATGTATTCTCAAAGGCTTTCACGGCCAGGATCTGCTGGTTGTTGTGGGTTTTTCGGGCTCTTTGGCCATGTTCTGAAGGTTGTTCTTCCTAACGTTTCACCAGTCTCTGTGGCCGGCATCTTCAGAGGACAGGAACTCTTGTCTGTGCTCCATTGCAGTTTGTTTGGATAGTTGAGTATTTATAGCTGTGGGAACCGCTTTCGTCCTTTTCAGGAGATTGGGCGATTATGGTGATCAGCGTGTTCCACAACAAAAACACGTTAGGAAGAACAACCTTCAGAACATGGCTAAAGAGCCCAAAAAACCCACAGCAACCAGAACATCCTTCATATTGGGCTGGAAAGGGGAATTAGAAAGTCAAGGTGACATTCCTACGGGGTGCCTTGTCTGTTTTGCTCTGAACAGCAGCTCTGGGAAAGGGCCCCGAGGAGGAACTTCTTGCCAAGGGAAAGAGCTAATGGGAAAGTGCTGTGGTATGGGGATCCCATTTCAAAATGCAGCCGGTTGTGACTCTGCAAAAATATTTTAGCAGCGAGTTCTTTGTTGCTGTTCTGCGCGATCAAGTTGCTTCCAAACGAGACCACCCCAAATGACATTTTGGAGTGATGCTTAAGACGTTTGCCTTAAGAGCTGACTGTTGCCCAGGGAGTTTCTGCGGCCAAGCGGGGATTTGAACCCAGATCTCCCGAGTCTTAGTCCAACACTCTATCCACTACGCCGCATGGGTGCTGTTAAAAGCCCTTCCCGGTGGTCATTCAAAGCCTTAAGAGAAACAGCCCAATCTTTTAGAAGAGGGAAAAATTCCATACCACGGATGTAATCTGAGGTTTCCTGGTAATCATAGAACGGCAGGAGCTGGAAGGGACCCTTTTAGATCATCCAGTCCAGCCCCTGTCAAGGAGGCGTAGCAGGGAATCGAACTCCTAACCTCTGGCTCCGCAGTCAAATATCTACATCACTGAGCTATCCAGTAAGGTTTATGTAAAACTATGAAAAGAGGGCACCACGCGTGACCTAGGAGAGCCCAAGAAGCAGATGGGGACGCAAGAAGGGGTGGATTTAGGCTCAGCGCTATAAGCCCCAGCTTAAGAACAGACAAAATGGACCAGATCCAGGCTCCACGGGCTGATGGCTGTTTAATTCTAGGAAGCCCTCAAGCTGGGAGAAGAATCCTCCACTCCCCGGGTTTTTTTCCCCCAGGGGCCCTGGTCGTGTAAGGTACCCTGCCTCGGAACATGGAGGCTCTCTTGTAGCGAGAACCCCCCTAACATAGCTACGGAGCAGCGAGAGCCTCTCGGAAGGCTGAACAGGTGAAGGTAGTCCCCCTTACCTCCGTCCAGGAGGAACGCTGAGCTGCTTCCCGCGGGACCCTGGCTATTGTCACTCCAGGGGTTGGCTGCCGGGGGGGGCTGCACGGGGACGTGGTTGCCACCTAGGAAGGAGGCGGACGGAACATCAGCCACTTGGGGGGGGGGTGTCATTGTCAAAATGCTCTTGTTTCTGTATCTTCCTTTTCTCTCTTTCTCTTTTTTTCAAAAGCAACAATAAGGACAGCCATCTATTTCTTTTATAAAGGCCAAAATGAAGATATTGGGGGGGAGGCAGAAAGGAGAGAATAGGGCTGGCCACTTTTGCATCAGTTTTGGTGGGGGGAGGACAGAATGGGGGGAATAATAACAGCAGCCATCAAAAAATAAAAAAATGATTAAAATGATTTTAAAAAATGCAATTGAGGGAGTAGGTAGAAGATTTTAACCGGAGGTATCTGAAAATAATTGTCTATGTCAAATGGAACTTGGACAGCCATGCCGGTTCGGGGATTATGGGACCTGTAGTTCCAGAAAGAAAATTTTCGAGATTCCCCAGCCCTCTTCCTCTCCCTGCTGTTCCACACGCCTGCCTGCGCGCCCCTGCGCCCGGAAGGTTTATCGCCTTCTGCTCCGTCCAGCAGAGCGTGTGCCCTTGAAATCCCAGAACGGAAAACCATGGTTCGGCAGGAAAAAAAAAAGCATCCGTGGCACGGCTCTACTTACTGCGTGGCCCCGCTCCGGCGCCCGTGTCGAAGTAGGAGAAGAGGGAATCCAGTTCGTCCGGGCAGAAAAGGGAGTCCCGGCGAAATTTCCGCTCCAGGGTGGCCGCTGTTTGTAAAGAAGGACAATTGAAAATCCTCTGGGGTTCATTTGTTGTCAAGTCTGTGACTCCCAAAATGGGATGTCTCTTATTCTAATGCTTAGGGCCATTCTTTGGCCAATGAGGAAGACGGAATCCATCAAGGTTCTAGTCCCACTAAGGTCATGGGATCCAGTTAAACCTCGTTATTTAGATCACGTTCCCAAAATTATACACCGTCAAAACCAGTTTCCAAGTCAGGGTGGGAAAACATTTCAAAACCACCAGGAGAGTGAGCCTAGAAGAATTGTGCATGGCGCTATGACTCCCAGCACCGTCTGCTCCCAGCTAGAAGGATTCTGGGAGAGATCGTTCCAAAAAGAGATAGGTAAAATCCCTAAGCTTTGAAGATGTACAAGAACGTAACCTTCAAAGCTTGGAAATTTTAACCTGTCTTTGAATGACAGCTCCCAAAATCCTTCCGGCTGGGAGGAGGAGGCGCCGATGGGAGCTGTAGTGCAAGAATAAAGCTTCTGGATTCTATTTGTGGTTTTGAAATTCCTTTCCACGGCGATCTGGAAACCGGTTTGGAAGGCCTATAATTCTGGAAAAGTGAGCTAAATAACTAGGTCTAACTGGCTCACAAAAGCTTTGGGCGGTGGGACCGAGGGAGGGAAACAGAGGTCAAAGGTCACCTGAAGAATGTGCCGCTGGGGAGGCGTTTCCTGCTTCGTGGCGGTACTTCCGACGTGCCATTGGCACCTTCGTAGCGCTATTTCGCCTCTGGCACTTCTTGACGCTCCAGCGCCTAGGCTTCCGTTCGCTCTCCGCCAGGGTCTGGCCAGCGGGCAACTTCTTTAAGAATCTCTTCTCCACGTATTTGATTTTGATCCAGGCTTCTTTGTCTTGCCTGAGAAAGAAGACAGTGTTTAAAACATCACCGTCGTCGTCATCTTAGAACTGCAGACCTGGAGGGGATCCTAGAGATCATCTAGTCCAGCTCCTGTCAAGGAGGCCCCAGTGGGAGAATCGAACTCCCAACCTCTGGCTCTACAGCCAAAGACTTAAATCCCCTGAGCTACCCAGCAGTTGAGCTCATTCATTTCTGTTCCTCCTCCAAAGAGTATATAATCTCAGAGCGGCAGAACTGGAAGGGTCCCTATGGATGGGATATTTAGGACCAGACGTGGTGAGGTTCTCCCATTTTTCTCACCACAGTGAGCTTCAAATGAGGGCGCTGGCTCTTTTTATGCCATCGGTGGGAATCCCATCACATTTTTACCCGGGTGTAACGAGACCAGTCTAAATGGCAGTGGCAAATGGTCAGAGGTTCTGAAGTCAGCATGGGCATTCCCTGTCGGGACACAGTGTCGCAGGGATCAGAATATAATCCCCACCCTAACTTCTTAATTTCCAGCAATCCCTCGATAAGACTTACACCGATTGAGAGGCCCTGATTTAATTAAGTGGATTGTGGCCATGACATAGGACATAGAAATCTCCTCAATGCCCTAGAACCACAGCATTCAAAAACTATAGCGCTGTAGCAGCATAGCGCTGTAGCACTAGTGCACTCTAGCGTTATTGCAAGTTTTTCTTGATTGGCATGATTTATTTTGTTTCTTATTTTCATGCCCTGGTGGGAAAGGAATTCAATGAATAGATAAATTTTGAAATGGCTAGCCCCAACTAGATTAGACACACTAGCCACAAGTGACTTTGAGCTCAAGTGTAGCTACATCTAAGCTTCAAAAAATACTGGGGGACAAAGCAACCCAATGGGGGAGGTTTCCTGATAGCAGGGAACTGGAAATGGAGGAAAGCAGGACAGACATTTACCTGGAACTGCCTGCCGTGGGCTTCTTCAGTCCCGTCTCCTCACACTGGGCCTCGTAGATCTGATTCATGGTGGTGTTGCCCAGCTCACACATCAGCTTTTAGAAAGCATGCAAAAAGAGAGGAAGAACATGAAGATAAGGCACAAGGCACTCATTAGTTAAAGCAGTATCAAACGGCTCTAACAGGGTAGTGCAGATTCACTCTGGACTCCTAGAATCCATGAAAACCTACAGGAAAATTCCACCACCCCCTTTTTTTTCTGCTATGCTGATGGTTACCACCTCTCCTCTGCTCCATTCCTGTCCCTCCATTCCCATTCTTTCTTCGCTGTTGGAGGCTCAGTCTTTACCTTCAGCAGCTCTGGCTCCCAGGAATCCAAAGTGAGTGACCGCACCTTGGAACAATGTACCCCCAAGCTCCTAGAAGGAAGAGGGAGGCAAAACAGGGAAGATAACTACTCATAAAAATCAACAACTCTTTGCTGTAGATACAAACCCATGTGCCTGCTGAGAACCAGCTCCTTGCCAATAATAGAACTTTCCTCTTATAGTCTTTCTTTAAATTGATACTACTTTAAACCAGAGACGAGCCACCCAGATCATATGTGGGTTCTTCCCAAGGCTGGTAGCCTCCCAGAGATATTAATGGTCTGATTTCTGAAGGGTTCTATAGAGCAAAATGTCCACAATGCCCTAGAACCACAGCACTCAAAAACTATAGCGCTGTAGCACTAGTGCACTCTAGCGCTATTGCAAGTTGTCATAACAACCGTCAACTTTCAGGGCTTTAAAGTGGGATCCTATCAATTCATGGAGGATGAGATGGTCAATTGAGACAAGTTGTGAGGGATACCTACATATTCCCTTTAGCACCAGAACACTTTCTGCCTCTGAATTACACTTGGGGAATGTAAATCGGAAAGTGTTGTTGAGCCGATGGAGTCTTCTTGTGTGCATTTGACCAAAAAGGGAAGAGGATGCTGCACTAGATTACCCTCTGATTGGATTCCAGGACCCCAGGTCCAAAGTTCCTCATGGCTTGTCTCCTGGGACTTGTGCATGGCAGCATACCTGTGTATCCCAGAACATTCGATGCATAGTAAGATCCCCAAGTTGATGCTAGCCCATCGAGGGTCGGCTTGTCCGCAGTCACAGCACTGGTCATTGCCTGAGATGCTCTGGACCCTCTGTAGGATGGTCTCGCATTTGCCACTCCGGTCTCGGGAGTCGGTGGCGGAGTCGATACTGCTGGTCGAAGGAGAGGCTGTTCGGTCCAGTCTCTGGACAGAAAGAGAGAGGAAAGGGGGTGTTGGGCAAAAATACCTAGTGGCTGAAATCCTGTTGCACTGTTACATAAAGAGCTGAACGCTGATAGGCAGTTAGTTCCTCCACTTAGGAAACCTCCAGGGAACAGTTAAGGAGATTCCTTAACTTGAGGCCATTTTCTTCCGAAAGCTACTCCGTTGGTGTAGCAGTGCAACAGGATTCCAGCCGTTGTTTATTCTTTGCATGTTGATCTCGCCTTCCTTCTAATGACCTCCCAAAAGCCTATGAAGCTCTTCCCTTCCCCACTTCATCTCTACAATGACCCTATGGGGTGGATCAGACGGGGAGAGAAAATAACCCTCCTCAAATCATCCAGGTGGATTTCCTGGTTGAGGTTGGATCTGAGCCTGTTTCTCCCAAGTTGGGACCATGATCAACAGCTTATTACTGTGTGCCATTAATGTCACCATCATTATCTTCGAACTGCAGTTATGGCGGTGGGTTTCTTGGCTCATATCATACCACACGTTATTATACTATATCTTTCTTTTTTCATTTTTTAAGAATAAGTAAATACTAATCTAACAGATGTTTTATCCCTTTAAATTGTTTAAGTCCTTATCTATTATTTGTATAATGTCTTTTAGCTGGTGGAGTCAAGATTCCGATGTGTGCTACCAAATCCCACCACGAGGTGGCGCAACAGGGCAAGTCCTACCCAAGCCACGACACATCTCTGAAACTGGAGATCCGGACCCCAGGATGGGTCAGCAAGGGAGCCTTGGTTATTTCGCCCTGCAAACCCGAACTCACTTCAATGTAGCAGCTGTCAGGGCTCTCCCGATAGGCCGAGGCGATGCTGGCTTGAACGGCTTGGATCCATGCCTGGCGCAGCTTCTCCGAATCGGCTTGCAGCATGCAGCTTCTGCAAGAAGAGGAATGTTGGACCACGTCTGACACCTTGCAAACCACCCAAACGACGACCGTACAGAAAGCAGTCTGGTTGCCTCCTAAGAAGGTGTACCGATTGGTACAATGCAGGCATGGGAATTAGCTATGTCCACTGTGAGAGGGGGTGAGAAAATAGACTACAATTCCCAGTATCCCCTGACCTGGCCAGGCTGGGTGGAAGGTTCTCTCCCAGCTGTAACGAGGACACCTCAGGCTTTCATCCATTCTAGAGCAATGGTTCCCAACCTTGGGTCCCCAACTGTTTTTTGGACTACAACTCCCAGAAGCCTTCACCACTCACGGTGCTGGCCAGGATTTCTGGGAGTTGTAGTCTAACAACATATTGGGACCCAAGGTTGGGAAGCCTTGCTTTAGAGCACCACAATTAAGTGCTATTGCACATCTGTTGCTGGAAGATCACGACCACATTTGTTGATATTTGCTACCGGACAGGAAATTCAGAGCAAATATGACTGGTGTCGAACTATGACCAACATGGAGAATCATCCAAAGAGTCCTGAATCATTTCCCCAAGTTCTTTTACATTGCTCTCAGGCCAATAATTCATCTCCTGCCATCTCGACCCTAAAGGGTAGAATGGACCCTTACATGAGTCACAGTAACTCTTGGGTGTTTATGATTTTTGTCCCCCTTTTCATGAATTTTGCTAGTCCAATAAACAAACATGAACAAGGGTGGTCTATTTTATTTTCAAGGGGAACTCACTAAATTTCACACATTTTCTTCAACGATTCTTTGCAAAGAATGTGAGAATTAAAAAAAATAAAACAAATCAGGTGCGGGGGAACGAAAAATGAAGGGATTTGCCTGTCTTTCTCCTCATTGTCTTTTTCTCTACACAGTCCGATGGCCCCCCTGGCTGTTGCCTTCAGAGAGAGAGAGAGAGAGAGAGAGAGAGAGAGAGAGAGAGAGAGAGGCTAGAGGACTGTTCCCCTCACCACCTGGGCAACTGGTCGGTCACTGCTACAAAAACAAGATGGCCGACTAGACAGGCCATATGACAGAAGTTCTCTGTATGCCCTGAAGCATTTTAGAGGAGTCAGCACCTTCTGAGGGCGAAAGCCGGCGGTTGTCAAAACGCCATGGCTAATCCCCTTCCTGCATTATTCATTCATTCAGTGGCTTCAGCTGTTCGGCGCTGAAGCGCTGCAGCGCTCAATGCTTCACGGCAGCATGGATGCAGGCCTTTCCACTTGGCTGAACCTGACAGCGGCTGACAGCTAATTCTCAGCATTTCTCACACCGGATCCTTCTGAAATCCAGAAAGAGTAGGCTATGGGCTATGAGAAAAGTAGCTTTAAAAAAAAAAACTACAACTACATGTGGATTTTTCAAAATTTTCAGATTGCAGCCCTCAAAAGTCAGGCTTTCTACAGATTTCTACAGATTTCTGGTGGTTGTAGTTCATGCATTCCGAAATTCCCGCACCAGTGACCAGGCTTTCCCCATCTCCGGTCCAGATAGAGGACTGGGCAATGCCGAAGGATCAGACTGTTATTGACTTCATAACCGGTCTCTGAAAGAAGCCTTAAAATCAAATTGTCAGCCATGGATCAACTGTGTAAGGACTGACTCAGGACGGACAGACGGATGGACGGACACGGACGGATGGACGGAAGGAAGGAAGGAGTTGGATGGAAGAAAGAAAGGAATGAAGGAATGAAGAAAGGAAGGTGTAGGTAGGTAGGTAGGTAGGTAGGTAGGTAGGTAGGTAGGTAGGTAGGTAGGTAGGTAGGTAGGTAGGTAGGTAGGTAGGTAGGTAGGTAGGTAGGTAGGAAGGAAGGAAGGAAGGAAGGAAGGAAGGAAGGAAGGAAGGAAAGTAGATGATGATGAGGTTTAACAAAATCGAGATAGCCACAACCTACTTGGTAGGTGAGACGACTTCAAAGCAAAACCGTCTTTCTATATCTTCACAGGGCTTGACGGTGCAGAGGCGGAGGTCCTCTACCACCACCGTGAGGACATCCTGCAAGGACCAAGGAGGGCCATCAGTGGGCAAAGACATGGTCATGGTTGCGCCCTGCCTGTCCCCACCCTCCTTGGGGAGAGATCCTTCTTCCAATAAAACAGTGACTTCCTCTCCAGAGAAATATGTCAGGGATGCATAGAGTCAACGGGCGGGGACACCTCATCTCTCTTTACCTCTGTTCCAGACACCTCTTTCTCTCTGTTTCACCCCCTCCCTACCCCTCCAATCTGCCAACTCTTTCTGCTGATCCTGTCCTCTTTTTAATCTTTCATCCTGCTCCATCCAAATTCCAGGTAGGTCTTCTGGCTGTTGGGAAGAGAGGACGGGCATGGGATGATGATCTTGTTGTTTGAATCGTCCCTTGTTCCTTCCGCCCTGCCGAGAAGGCCTCCCCAGATCCCTTGAATAACAAGATTTGAAGACAAACCAGCTAATCAGCTAATGTCATGCGAGGTAACTTTTCTGACCTTTAGCTTCTTCTGGTACACCAGCTGGCTGTTCTGTATGGAGAACCATCGTCTGCAGAGAAAGAGAGAGAGAGAGAGGAATGGAGGTCATCTCGTCCAATGAACTAGAGAATTAGTAACTAGCCCAAGATCACTCTACAAACGTCACGATTGGACACTATGCAATATTGCCTGTAGCCTTCCTAGGATCTGGAATGGACCAAAGATTTAGCAGAATCCCCTGAATTGATAAAGAACGTTGGATTGTCCCAACACAAACTTGCCTCGGCCCCCACGTTGCAAAGCAGCTTGCTGCTGTTTTGTGATTGGTCCCTGGGAGGTAAACTCGAGCTTCATTTGCAAGTCTGATTGTGTTCCCATGGAACCACATGCCTGAAGGAGAAAAGCTGCCAGTGGAGGAACAGCTGCATTTCCTCTGAATGTTGATTCTGACCCTACGACCGACCGTGCTCCTTCCTTACCGGTTCCAGGTTTTGAAAGCGTTACTCGCTCTCTTGAAGAGGTAGCCTTCCATCACCACGCCGTTGGGGGCGTCGACGTTGAATTCCACTTTGGAGTCATCGTAGGAGAAGTCCTAAATGAAGCAAACGTATACTGTGAAAGGTATCAAACTGTTGCTGAGTGATTACTCATAGGAGGGAAAGTGGAAAAGGAAGAAGGAACATTTTGTTTTAGCCATAAACCAAAATAACTCTACTTATGTCTACATAGGAGTAAGGGCCAATGGCTCAAATCCAGTTGTAAGTCACGACTGGAGCAGGCCCACTGAATCAGTGGGGAATTTAGTGAGTCAGCTTCTCCACGCGTTTCCTTGATTCAATGGGTTTACTCTAGTTACTACTGGATTTCAGCCAACAAGTTCAAGGGACCATAATCTCAGGTCTTTGGATTGTAGTCTTAGAGATTGTCCGGGTAGGTATTTTTGCCTTTGAAAATATGTTTCATTGCTGAATGGTTCAACAGGATGTAATGGCTACCTTGGTAACAAAAGTGACGAATCTTTGCCCTCCCAAATGTGTTAAAAGTCCCAGGAAAAACTACAGGTCCTTTTCGCTCCAGGATTTGCTGCGGTAGGTGGGGTTGAGCATTACAGCGCCTTCTGCCCTCCCAATGTCTTCACTTCTGCATCAGGAGAGCCTCGGATTAGAGCCTTCTAATAAGCATGAATTTTTGGTTGTGCAAAAAATGTCCTCCATATTTGAAGATGGGGGTTCACAATTGGAGGCTACCCTTCATTGGCTGAATTTCTCAGATTTCAACAAAATCTGAGCTTTGGAGCAATAAAAATAATACACAGTGCTTGAGTTTTCCTCTTCCCTCCTCAACCCTTTTCCTTTTGTGTTGTGTATCATAATCTGTAAGCCTATGGACCGGGAACACTCTGAATATAAGCCATTCTAGAAGCCTTTCTTGGGTTAAAAAAGGGGGTTCAATAATTAGATGGATGGATGGATGGATGGATGGATGGATGGATGGATGGATGGATGGATGGATGGATGGATGGATGGATGGATGGATGGATGGATGGATGGATAGATAGATAGATAGATAGATAGATAGATAGATAGATAGATAGATAGATAGATAGATAGATAGATAGATAGATAGATAGATAGATAGATAGATAGATAGATAGATAGACTTCTCCACACAATTGCATTTGTCACTTGATTCTACCTGCAGGAAAGTGCTATAATGCCCCCCATGCAACCCTTAATTTGGTGGAGAGAGGCCCAGCAACATAGCAGTGGCAAATTTTTACAGGCAACAATAACCATTAACTTAAGTGCCTTTATAGACATGCCATGCACATCAGGAGCCAGGGGGAGGCTGGTTGCTAAGCAACAGACACTTCACTCTCATTAGGATGAGTTATTTCCATGTTGAGAGACTCGGGTGCACTGGGAAGGTCTCATAAGCAAGGGATACGAGGCAGCCTGGGGACGAGATGATGCAGAGGGAGAGGAATGACTCATCGTCCGTCCCTCCCCCCCCCCCGAACGGCAGCCTCAGGCTCAATTAAAATGAGGGATGCTGAGCGATCCCAATTAAGGGCAAAGTGGCTGAGTCACAAAGCCCTCCCCCTTATTGATGTTTGCCCCACAGGAAGGGAAAAGAGGATGATGGTGGCCGGTTGTCTAGTGGAATGGAGGAGGTCAAAATATCCCTTTTGGAGATGGGCAAGAACCACCATTTTGGCGGTTCGTTCCGGTTCGTTTTGCAGCCAAACAGGTGACCAGGGCTTCAAAGCCCCGCCTCCTTCAGCGGCACCCATTCAGAGGCAGCAACCTGGCTTCCCTGCCCCGCCTCCTCTGTGCGCTGCCTCTGAGTGGGCGCTCTGCCAGAGGAGGCGGGGCTTTGAAGCGCCGAGCCGCCGTTCGACCACTTCTGTACAGCAGAGCCATGTCAGATGAGGACAGGCAACCTCCATGTTCCACCAGGTCTTTGTGGGACCTTCATCGTGAACCTCAAGCATGGACGCACAATCATGGACACCGATAAGCTTTGAGACCACGCGCATACGTGACCCTGGAAAGGCCGTACGGCGTAGTGCTTAAGGCTGATCTGAGAAAGAAGTGCTTCGACCAGCTGGAACACAGTCAACACCTAAGAAGCCTTCTGAACATTTAAAACCCAAATAAATATGAAAAATTGACCTCGGCAGCTTTGAGGCGATCGTCCTCTGTTTCTGCACCACGCCAAGGCTCGCCCTGAGAGAAATATGTCCTCCAAGCTTCAGAGAAATGAACCAACCGCTACACCATGGCAATATTTTTTTAAAAAAATTGCAAACCACTGAAAGAAACATGTTCAGCGTGGGGAAAAATATGCACAAACACATTTGGATCAGGGGAAAATGCAGTAGGAAAGTGCAGGCGTTGCACACAATAGGTGTGGAAAACGCTTGCAACCGTTTGAGACGAAATGGGAAACGACACCCGGTGATTTTGTCGGAACAACGGCTAAAGGAATACCCGTGGGAGTGAGCGAACTGGAATACAACTGAGATTAATTTGGATTTTTCCTTTCTTTCTTTCGGAGCGCTACTAGAACGAGAGAGCCGAGATCCAATATGGGAATCAGCGAAAGATACAGAGCTTGGGGTTTTAAAAATTCGCCTTCCATGCCCATCCAGAACCTCCTGCTGAACGCCTCGGTCATCCTTTCGCTCGGCTTGAATATCATTTCAATAAATCCCAGAGACTCTCCTCCTCTTCCAGTCCCCCACTGATATGGTTTTATACCTCCAAGAGAGCTTCAGATCTTGCCCGGAGAGCTTTTTTTTAAAAAAAGACAAGCAAAGAAAAATGACCTCAGACAATTGTTTCCTTGGCAACACCGAATGCCACAGAGCGGGATCAAATTCCAAAAGAGGGCCTCTCCTCTTTCCATTCTTACGATGGAAATGGTGGATCTCACTCCCATACAAACCACCACAGATATTTTTCAAACTGACCAATGAGGAGACAGGGCAAAACCGTCACAAGGACGTTTAATGTTAACGCTTCTAATTCCAAGAGAATATTCCCGATCACCATGTTCGGGTGCGAAAGCTAGACAGTGAAGAGAACTGACAGAGGAAAATGGATTCGTTTGAAAACTAGTGCTGGAGGAGAGCTTTTTTGCGGATACGCTGGGCAGCCAGAAAGACAAACCAGTAGGTTCTTAGATCAAATCAAGCTTGAACCATGTCCGTTGGCAAAAAATGTAGGGATGGAGGCTGTCCGATTCTGGGCGCATCATGAGAAGGCAGGGTTCTCCGGAAAAGACAATCATGCTGGCAGAGATAGAAGGCAACAGGGAAAGAGGAAGAACAAATGTGAGATAGGCTGACTTCCTAAAGGAAGCCATTGGCTTGAGTGTGCAAGAGCTTAGCAGGGCTGCTGAGGACACAACATTGTGGAGAGGGCTCGTTCATAGGGTGGCCATAAGTCGAGGGTGACTTGATGGAACATAAGAACAACTTTTCCAGAGGAAGGATGGGAGGAAGGGAGGAAGGATGGGAAGAAGGATGGGAGGAAGGAAGGAAGGACGATCCCTAGAGGAAAAAACAACAAAGTTCAAAGCCGAGACACTGCTGTAGGCATCATATCAAATTTACACACACACACACACACACACACACACACACAAGGCTTGTGACAAAACCAGAATCTCACACATCACAATCTGGCTTACCCTAATGCACAAACCTGAGCAGAAGGGTTGAAAGGTTCCTTCTCAGAACAGCCTGTTCACAAGCGCGCTCGCTCACTCGCTTGTTCGCTCACTCTCTGTATCTCTCTCTCCTGTTCTATGTGGCGTCTGCCACAATCCTGAACATCAGTCCTGGCAGGTCAACGGGGCATGTGGAGCCACCCATGCATGCGCAGAAGGCAACCGATCACGTTCAATGCGATGGCTGGTTCTTCGATGATGCTCAGAAGATGAGACATCAAAGCAAAGACCAGGGGAGACCAGAACACGGTTGCTTTCCGTTCATCGTTTCATCACGGCAACAGGATTTTCCCATCACCTCCGTTGTAAGTGGTAAAGCACCATCAGGCTCCCTGTCTTTCCATCCCACCTCTAATTAAAATGAGCCAGATGAGAAAACCACTTCTCGAGACAAGGTGGAGGATCACCAACCCTGGAGAGTCCAGGCATCTCTAAATCCTAGAATCTTAGAATCATGGAGTTGGAAGGGGGCCTCTAAGGTCATCCAGTCCAACCCCCTGCTCAAGGCAGGGATCCAAATCAAAGTGTATCTGAACTTATAGTTGTCCAATTTTCTCTTCAATGCCTCCAGTGTTGGAACGCTCACCACCTTCTGAGGTCATGGGGTTCCATTGTCGTACTGCTCTAACAGTTAAGAAGTTTTTTTTTCCCCCTGGTATTCAGCCTCAACCTGACTCCCGGTAGCTTAAGCGTATTGTTACGTGACCTGACGTGGTTATATCAGTCCAATAGCACTTCAACCACAGTGGTTCCATTATGGATTCATAGTTCGGTGCAAACTTTTTGAAGAAGCCTGGAAAGGCCGTATGGCATAGTGCTTAAGGCTGATCCGGGACTTAGAAGATTTCAAGACTCCAACTCGGCCACACAGAGACCACGGGAGGGCCTTGGGCCAGTGCCTCACACAACGTGACCCAACCACGCAGGCCACGGAAGAAAAGGCAGGATATAATGAAAATTAATAAATAAATGAGAAAGAGTGGCTCCTTTTTTTGTCCACACGAGCCACCAACATCCTGAGCATAAGGGGAATTAAAAGTTCCCAGGGAAAACAAACAGTTATGTCGGGCTTTTTATTCCAGAAATTAATTAATCTCTAGAACTCATGGACTTGTGTGAACTGTATGTGAAAATGGGCAGAGGAGCCATTGATTTTCTGCATGCTTACACACATAAATTTGGCCACGCGCCTGCTCCACCACGGCCACGTGGCCGTCAGACCCTGCCAGGGTCTACGGGAAGCCTTTTGTCTTTGGGTGACACTCAATCACACCCACACACGCACGCCATGCGTCGCCCACCTCCTCCCCGGGCGCCCGTCCTTTCGGACTGGCGAAATCTGTCTGGATGCTCCATGGATAAGGTGCAGGATTGGACCAGTCCTCCCAGCGCATGCGCACATTAAAAGGGCTCCTTTTCACCCATGTGCTGCCTTTGCTATGCAAGGTGTTTGGAGTTTTCTTTTTGTTTGTTTCAAACCCCTCCACCAGCTTGGGCATCCATGTGGTTTTAAAATGCCTCTCTCGGTTTTCATTAAACACTGCATTAGAATAATAAAATCTTAGAACTGCAAAGCTGGAAGAGACCCTATGGATCATATCGTCAAACCCCTATTAAGGAGGCATAGGTGGGGAATTGAACTCTCAAACCACTGAGCTATCCAGCATTCACAACCTCAGGCGCCCATGAGTACTAACAGAGGGGTGCAACACCCTGTTTGGGATGCAAGACTCTTCCTACCGTTCCTTTTATTAAAACAACAACAACAACCCATATCTCTCTCTCACTTTGTCGCTGCCCTCCCCTGTTCAAGACATGCAAACTCTGTGGCTTCGTTTCTGCAGTGAATCCATCTCATTTTCCCTCTCCCTCTTTGCCTGCTGCCTTCAGGTTTATGCCCGGGCACAATGTTTTAAACAAACAAAAAAACAACTGTAAATAAATAACTGAATCTTATTCATCCTCATCCTCTCTGTGCGTGATACCTCAAAAGAGTCACAATCACAAGAGACTATTCCCTCAGCTGAGCAGCTTACAGTCTTTAACACGGGGAAAGGCTTGGGGAGGATGATGGAGGCAAGGTGGAAGAGAAAGCATGCATCTATTTTGCTGATAGATCTTGGCAAAGAACTGACTTTGTCAAAGGACGGATCAGAGCCGAAACTTTTGGTGTGTTTTGACTACATCTCCCGTAACACCCCCGCCCCCTTTGGCTCAAAATCCTCCATAACCTGAAAGTCTGATGTTTTCTCAAAAATCAGGTCACAAATTGGCAATTAATGCACCTCTTTATCTGGAATGCCGCGGAGGACACCCAGCTTAGGACGTCAGGCCAAAACAATCTGACGCGGTCTCATGCTGACACACACAACAAACACACCCCGGCACAGCCGCTTCCCTGAGCACCCCCCCCAAAAAAAGAATATGGGGACCAGGGAACAACAAAAACGAAAAACCAAACCAAAACTCGCCAACGTGTAGAGTCAAAAACAGTAAAAACCGAGAGCGAAGGCTGGAGATGCGTGATAGAATCTCATCCATTCCATGCTGGAGACCAAAAGGTAGAACCGTAAGTCGCGAATACACTTTCATACTTAACAAAAAACCACCACCGTCAGAAGCACTGGACCTGCATTCCAAGCTGCCCTTTGGCATCGGGAAAAGGGAAAAGGAGAAGGCGCAGCTGAAGTCACCCCAGAACAGTAACGCTCCGTCCCGTTTGACGGTCTACCAAAGAGACCCAGCCTCCTCACCAGAAGGTACTCCAGCCGGCCAAAGATCTTCATGGCGCCGTTGGGTGAGAAGAGAAGACCAATCTTTCCTCTCCTTGCCTTCCTCGTTCTCCGCCACCCAAGCTATACATCCACAGAAGCTGTGCTCTGCGTTAATTCCCCCCCCCCCAGATCTGTTCCTCGGCCCTTGGCTCTCGTCCGAGCAGACCCGGGATGCTAGGAAAAATGAGCCAAGCGTGCTTTCCCTCTGTGAACCACCTGCCCGTCCCCCTCTCTTTGCCTCCCTGGAGGGGGGGGCGCTACACGACGTCCCTTTCAGCGTCAATCAGCTTAGCGGGCTAATTATCATACAGCTGTCGCCTCGGGATGAAGGGGAGGGAGGCAAGGGAAGAAGCCTCAGAGTTGACAGGGCCAATCCTGCCCCCCCTCACCATCGCATGGCCTTTGACCTTTGGAGACACCGTGAAAGCTTCTTTCTATCCTTCTTGCTTAGACCTGAACCGCAACAAACCCACCAGCCTCGGGATATGCCACCTGTGGCACATGGGGACTCCCCTCGCCACCAAAATTTCGGCCAATCCAAATTCCCCCCAGCTCAGTCAAAGGCGATAAAACAGTGCCATATGGTGGGGTGGGTTGCTTATTTATTTATTTTTAAAACCTCCCTAGTAAATCAACCCAACGGTGACTGCCCTGGAATAGGCAGAGGCTGTCTATGTTCCCATGCATCCGCACGCCGTACAGCAATTCTCCCAGAGGATGCGGGAACTTGTGGCGTTCTCCGTGAATCAAGTTGTACCACTAGGTATTCGTAAGCAAGGGTGGGGGGATTACAGTAAGGAGGGCGCAATGGTGAGAAGTATAGTAAACATGCAGGTGTACATTCATTTCCTATTCCCTCTAAATAAAGGTGTCTTTTATCCTTCACTAAATAAAACAGAATTCTGTTTTATTCATCTTTGATGAATCAGGATCTGACATGGGAAGATGAACATGAAATTGTGTCAAAATGATTCCCCACTGCCACCATTTTTGGCCGTTCCAAGATCGGTTACAACCCATACTGGAAGCGAGAATGTGGCCTCGGGGCCGCAGACATTCCTTGCCTCTGCTTTTTGGAGTACATGAGCAAGCATGTTGGTTGAGCCGAGCAGAAACCATTATTAGCCACGGCAGATCCAAAGAACCTCCAGGTTCAGTGGCAGTGTACCTGAGGATCAGGAAACTGCATTTTCAGGCCACATCTCCCATAATTCCCCACACAGAGTGGGGATTCTCGGACATGTAATCCAAAAAAGTTGCATCTTGAAGTGCTGATCGCATGTACAATAGAAAGAGGTCTAGGGTTCAGGTGTATGCCATTTCTCGTGCCTTTCTCCGGGCAAACAAATTAGAACTTTGTTCAAAAGTAATATACTCTCTCCCAAGAAAACTATACTCCCTGTGCTGAACAATTAAACTGCAGTCCTGCACCCATAAGGACACTGATGTTTGTTATCCCCAATTCTTGGTCTTCGCCAGCTGTTCGGAAAGTCAGCTGAAGGCTATAAAGCCCCACATAAAGGGTTCTTTGGGGTGAGGGGCGTGGTTGGGAGAACAGAAGGGTCCGCTTGGCTTCTGTTTAAGCAAGGCTTGTTTTCCTAAAGGCTGTAAATCAGTAAGGGAACCCTCCCAGTTACAGAAAGAATGTGGCCTCCAGTCCAGAAGACGGTGGTTTGCAAAAGAACAAAGGCGTTTTGGAACGATGGCCATCAGGGAATAAGGTACAACGGGCCTCTCGATAAAAGAGAGAGAGAGGGAAAGAGGGAGGCGTGCTTGGGCGGGCCCATTGAGCAGATCGTATAATCCAGATTTGGGGGTTTCTCAGATCTCCACCCCCAACCGCCCGACTCTTGATCTCCAAATACAGGGAGAAAAGAAATTCCATCACAATCACAATGTGCAAATTCCCACACACAATCCATGGACCTCCTCAGCTCTGAGACAAAGGGGTTGGAGCACTGTTGGAAATATAATATTATGCTTTGTGTCAGAAGAAGGCACAGCTTGAAGGCAACTCCTTGCCGGTCACGAGACGTTCGGACCAAAAGACGGCCACGAAGCCGATCCATCCATCCACGGGAAGCACTGAGGTCCAAATCCAGTTGAAAACGGTGACAGGCTTTGGTTACGGAAGCAAAACAAACTCACCAAAGGGTGCGTAGGTCTGGATGTCAGGGGGAGATCGTTTACGGGGAAAGCGCTCTACACATGCTCAAAGACAGCCTTGCCAATCAGCACGTCAGTTCAGAGAACAACTAACCTAATTTGGGATCTGACAGGAGACCTCAGTGGGGGGGGGGGAACCCTCACGTCAGCCTGGTCTGTTTCTCCTTGAGGAGAGCCACCAAAGACTATGCCGTGAGCAAGACAGCAGGGGAGCAAAGCACTAATAGCCTAGCCTGCAGTTCCATAAGCCCTGGTGGGTACAAACAATCAGGAAACACCCAAGCTGCTACTCACCTGCAAAAGAGTCTGGGCGGGCACACAAGCCACGGACGAGGAGGGAGAGAGAGAAAAGGAGAGAAAAGAGCGTTACAGGGGTTCGTCAGTTTGCAAAGAAGATCAAGATGGTGGGAGAGGACAGAATAAATACAGTAATAACCACATGCCGTCAAGTCAACTCTGACTTATGGTGACCCCTTATGGTTTCCTTGGGTGGAGGGGCTCAGAAGCGGTCTACCATTTTGTTTTGGAAATCTACACCATCCCAGGACATCCCCAGGAGGAAGGGCAGGGGGAAACCACTTCTGAGCACCCTCTACCTGGAAAATCCTGGAAAGGGTCACCAGTAAATCAGAACAGACAACACATGAGTATTGATTGTTTCTTCTGAACCGATCTCTCCGTGTCAGCAGTTCCCATCATTTTTCAAATTTCAATTTTATTTTATTTTTTTGCATCCCAAACCCTGCTTTTGGGATTTGTGTCATCCGGATCCTGGAAATCCTATCTTTGCAAGAATTGGTCTCCCTTCCCTCCAGCCCTTGGAGCCGCCCCGTAAACCAACTTGCTGGTGTGTGTGTGTGTGTGTGTGTGTGTGTGTGTGTGTGTGTGTGTGTGTGTGTGTGTGTGTGTGTGTGTGTGTGTGTGTGTGTGTGTGTGTGTGTGTGTGTGTGTGTGTGTGTGTGTGTGTGTGTGCACCCGCCAGCCGCTGGGCTGATTTAGGAGCCCAGCGAAGGCCATCTGGCAGGGGAAAGGGGGGGTAGGCCGCCCAGCTGGACAGATGTGTGGGAGGCGGAGAAAAGGAAAGCCGTTGCCTCTTGAGACGTGGCGGAGAACTGTGGGAAACCGGATCCCATCTCTTCCTCTTCTCCGCCACCGCCAGACGCAAAGCGCAAGGATATAAAAACACCATGTCACGAGCGGTGGAAACTTCAGGACGCTTTCTGGGAAGGAAGTCCCAGAAAACCCAAGAAGATTTACTCCCTTGTAAACTGGGCTTAGATCGGGTTGCATGATTCTGTTGGGGACAATTTCTCATCCTCATCACCATCATCACAACAAAGAACCTATATATATTATATACAAAACTATTATATACAATAACAACCGTAGACCTGCACAGCTGGATGAGACCCAATGGATCATCTAGTCCAGCCCCTGTCAAGGAGGCCCAGTGGGGGAATCGAACCCCCAACCTCCAGCTCTGCAGCCAGATGCCTACACCACTGAGCTATCCAGCAGTTCTTATCCTACATCAGCAGCTCTCTAAGCAAGGTTCCAGGAATCAAAACGCCATAAAATGATCAAAACCAGTGCTTCCCAACCTTTGGGTTCCCCAGATGTTCTTGGACTACAACTCCCAGAAGTCCTGGCCATCCCAGCTCGTGGTGAAGGCTTCTGGGAGCTTTAGTTCAAGAACATCTGGGAGGACCCAAGGTTGGGAGCCATCGGTATAAAATGAGGATAACACTATGTCCACCATCCTATTGGCCCTATTGTAGGGTAGTCCTATTGAAATCAGTAGGATTTACATAGGTGTTGACTGTGGATCTACGCTTTTGTGTAGAGTCTGGGCTCAACTGGAATGCTGAGAGAAAACAAATCCAGGTCTCTGGTTTTTCCCCAGGCACGACAGCTCTTTCTTCCCCGCCAGGCGTGCTGGGCGACAGGATGGCAGCCACTGGGGAGCATTGGTAGCAAGAGTGATGATGGCGACAGGACTCTCCCTGGCTGGTCAAAGACCCCACCGCCGCCGCCACCACCCAGCTGCTCACCGGACAAGCCAGTCCTGCAGGGAAGGAAGACCGGCGGAGTCCTTGCCCCCTCAACATGACGTAGAAACAGAGGTAGAGGATCTGACCCCCCCGTGCAAGGCCCAGCTATTGACTAAAGGTGGTGATGGACTCACCCGTTGTTGAATGAGGGCATGCTTGTGTTCCATCTCTCTCTTCTCCACAGCAGAGTCGATCACCAACTGGTCCAGCTTCACGGAAGAAAGTGAAGAAACAAAATTCGGTAACTGAAAGGATTAAGTTTCTGTCTTTTCCTTTCTTCTCTTTAGTCTCCTGTTGGGTTCAGGTCCATCCACTTCCCGGACTTAATATTGTTCCTGTCTCATTGGCTTGCTTTCCACCTCCTCGGGTGAAATATGGCAGAGATCCCTCAACTGTTTTTTTTTGGGGGGGGGGAGGAGCTGGTCAACACAATTCCAATTTTGAGACCATGTCAAGGACACCATCACAAAATGGCTGCCGCGTGAGCAGTGCAGAATGTGAGGTTTTGCTCCCTCATAAGATGGCTGCTCTGGGGGTTCCCAACTTTGGGTCCTCCCAGATGTTCTTGGACTAGAACTCCCAGAAGCCTTCACCATGAGCGGTGCTGGCCAGGATTTCTGGGAGTTGTAGTTCAAGAACATCTGGGCGCCCAAGGTTGGGAAGCACTGGTTGATACGACTACCCACCCGACTTGAAAATTTACCCGTGGACTTCCACACACCTTACCTACGCGTAAGGTTAGAAACAGAAATGCAAAGCCCTTAGGTAGGGTGAAACACTGAGGTTTGCAGAAATTAAAAAAGAGGAGGAACCTGTAAGGAGGCACCCCCCTCAAATAAAACAACCAGATCAACATTCCTACAGAATCCTCTCCAACCAGTAAGGAATTGGAAAACTGGGTGGACAGAAACATAACAGGGCAATAATGATCTTTTTATTCTCCCAAGCCCTCTAAATTTTGGCACCCTCTAAATTTTGGTGCCCAGGGGCTAAGCCCCACTTGGCTGGCTCTAACTGAGAGCCTTCCACCCTTTCAAAATTTTGGCCCACGACACCCCCCCATCCACCCAACCCAGAAGCCAGGCTGTCCTACGAAGCAAGCTCTCCTCTTATTGAATCTGGTGTTGATGGTTTTTTGGTCTCCGTTTCACACCCTGCTTTGCGGGGCCCTCCTCGTTGCGTTTGCCGTTGTCGGTTGGCCGAAACACTTTGGTTTCTGCCCCTTCTGAGCCAGGCTGAAGACATCAAGGGGGACAGAAAGAGAGAAATCTTCCTGGCAGAGAGCCGGGGGATAGCCGCCACGTGAGAGCCCTTGGGGATTAGGGTGTCAAATCGCTCTGAGGATTAGCTGAGCAAGATCTTATCCCCTGGGTTGACACGAGAAACGTGAGCGGCCGCCGGCCGCCCTGCAGGCTCAAGGCTAGGACAACCCAGGGGTTGGAGGCGTCCAAGCCAGGAGCCGAAAGGATCTCTCATCTACAAAGCCCGTCGGCTACAGCGTGATCTGTCTCCTTATCTCTGAACCTCCTGGGCACCAACCCAGAAGCTATTTTCATTTTGTTTACGCTCAGGACAAACGTGAGGCAGCGGGCCGACAAAGACCTCAACCGCAGCTCACACCTTTAAAAAACAACCACGACCGAAATACTACGGCTAGTCGCAGCAAGAGTAGACCCATTGGCCTAAATCCTGCTACTTGGCACAGTCAATTGCACTGGAGGAGTGCAATCGGGAATCGACGCAAATTTGGAAAAGCAACTCCGCCATAAAGTCTACTGAATCCAATGGGCCTACTTTAATTTGGTACAGTAGGTCATCGAGTTAGGCCCATAGAAATCAACAGAACGGGCAGAAGGGTTGACTCGCTAAACCCCCATTGATTCAGTGGGCCTGTTCGAGTGTGATTTACTACACTAAGCCACGTGATTTGGGCCCCTGGAATCAACTGGAGTATAGGAAATCGCCCGGTGTCAATCATGATGATTCAATGGGATTGCTCTAGTGGGAGCTATTGGGAATATCCTGGCCATAAAAGGCAACAAAACTAAAATTGTAGATGGCAGAAGTTTTTTTTTAAAAAAAAAAGCATCACATGGACATTATTTCACAATAGATAGAATTTTAGAGGTCTTTAGAGGTCGTCTATGCTAACGCCCGACTCAGTGAGAAACTCTTCCTTTCTAGCATGTCTTGACAAACGGTTGGGTAGCTGTTCCTTGATTTGCTCCCATCCCAGCACTGAAATGTTGCAGGTCTGGGGGGTTATTTTGGGACTACAATATCCAGGATTACCTAAACAGCACAGGCGGTGGCTTCTAGGAGGTTGACACCCACCAACGTAACTTTTCCAAGCTGTTGCCTTGAGCGAAGGAAAGCCCGCAATCTCCCAAGGACAGAAAGAGTGTGTAACAATAGTATCCCACTATCTATGGGAGATGCTGAAAATGGCTGATAATAGTGACCGCTATACATAGCATGGTCTCTGGCTCCTTCTAGTGGCCAGTTCTGGTAACTACATCATGGAAATACGGTACATATTTCTCGATTTTTTTTTCCTTTCAAAAATTTGAATATTTTCAAACGACAGGTAAGTGAAACCGCAGTTACTGATCTCACAGATATGGCTGTCCTGCTGTTTTCATTTAGGTTAAGATCTTAGCCAAACTAGCAAACTGATTCCGAAATAAGGTGGAAAGCGCCTGCGATTCTTAAAAAGTGGAATATGAGGAAATCCACCATCACCCTTCCCATGTCTCTCCCCTCTTTCCTCCCTCTTTCCTCATGTGGCCGCCTCTCACCTCGGTAGCCAGCTTCTTCATATAGGGATCCAGCTCGTGAAGAAGGCTGTAGCCTTGCTGGAAAAATGTGTACTGGGCATGCATAAAGGATAACATCTGAAAAGACAAAGCAGTAAGGTTTGATTGTCAACAGAGGTACAGGGGAAGCATCCTCACATCTTTCCATCAAATCTGATCCACCCACTTGACACTCGGTGGTTTAGGTCTCTGGCTGCATAGCTGGGAGTTTGAATCCCCCACGGGGTCTCCTTGACAGGAGCCGGACTTGTATATTGCTTGGGTCTCTTCCGGCGTTGCAGTTCTAAGACTATTATTATTATTATTATTTTATTTAAAAGAAGAATCGTCAGAGGAGCAGGTGACAGAGAAAGGGATTCCATTGACTAATTGTGGGCCTTGAATTTAGATCATGGTTCTAGTCCCTAGTGAGCCATGAAACTCACGAGGGCCCATCACTCTCTCTCTCAGCCTGGTCTCCCTCACAGGATTATTGTGAGGATAAAGGGACAAGGTGGAGAGGCATGTTCGTCCTATGTTTGCAATCATATTGGTTACATTGATTTTGTAGATTGGAGCTGACATCTCTTTTTTTTTTAATCCACCTCTTGGCATGCGTATGAATGTGTGTCCATATGATCCAAATATAATTCTCACCGCATCCAAGATTTCAAATTTCTTCTTGGCCTGGAGGACATTGATCTGGAAGGAAAAGAAAGAAAGAAAGAAAAAAAAAAGAAAGAAAGAAAGAAAGAAAGAAAGAAAGAAAGAAAGAAAGAAAGAAAGAAAGAAAGAAAGAAAGAAAGAAAGAAAGAAAGAAAGAAAGAAAGAAAGAGAAAACATGACCCAATTACTTCGTTTGCCAATGACCTCAAAGAAATTAGTCTGATCTGCTCCTGTGCTTCTTAAAACAAAGCTACAGAAATCAGTACAGGCAGAACCAAATCCAATACATACATTCCGCAGAATCAATATACTGTACACTGATTCACCTATCCACTGCCTGAAAATACGAAATAAAAAACTCCCCCAAATACTAATTTATATGTATTTCCAGAGTGTGTTTAACAGAACTGGCCACTAGGGGGAGACAGAGACTTTGCAACGTATACTGGTCCATACTTCCATGTTTTTCCACATCCAGTTTTGAAATAACCATCGATTCACAGACAAGAAAGATTTACTATTTAGTTACCAAAATCACATTATGCTCACTGGTTTTGGAAAACATCAGGGTTTTTATCGCTACCATTGCTTTTTTCTTTTTCTAGCATTCTTTTTTTTTCTAGCATAACAACTGGTGGGCACACAGAGCCACCTTGTGGCCTGGCTGAGGTACTGCCTCTGGATGTTTTCAGTTGCCAAATTTGCAGAAAAAGCTGAACGAAAAACAAGGGTCCTGGAATGCAGATTCAGAAAGTAAGAGCTCACAAAAAAGGGACGAATGGCTAAACTCTCTTTCAACTCTTCGAGTTTCCAAGAAGTTCATTCACAACATTATTCTGTCCCGAATTCACATGAACAAATTCTTTGTTTCTAGAAACTAGAAAGCATGCATAGAAATAATATTCAGCTAGATACATTTTTCGTGTGCAAATCTCTATTTTTGTACACATTTTGTCCTAAAATATGCATTCCATTGGCTTTGAGAACTTTTTTCCTGAGCTGAGAATCATAACACAAAATTTGTGGGGGGGGGGAAATGCATAATCCCAAAGATAACAGGATTCTGATCTGCATGTTAGTCCAAAAGCTAGGGATAATCTTATTGGTTCCCTTTGGTATATTAACTGTTCTAAATCTGCAACCTTACTTTGTCAAAACAAAAAGGAAACAAGGACAAATTTTCTCCGGGACAGTTGAACAGTCATAAACAAAAAAGGGTGGACAGGTTACAATCTTGGCCTATGGAAACTCATCATGGAATTCTAAGAATCTGAAGCACCTAATGGGTTATTTGTATCTTCTTTTTTCTTTTCTTTCTTTCTTTTTTTAAACAAAGTGCAGTCCTCCTGGGCTTAGAATGGAATTCTAATTGGGAAAATATTGACCAGGGTAGAGCTCATTTCTTCTTTTGCTCTCACATTGGAGGCAACAAATTTTGGAGGGGCTTCAAAAAATAATAATCCGCATCTATGTATCTTGAGACACCCTAAATCAACAAGAAGGAGGAATTGGAGGGCACAGCCCTTTTTTCCTAGGAGGTACTCATCCTGACCTACACATTAAAGCCATGGTCCCCAACCTTGGGTCTCCAGATGTTCTTGGACTGCAACTCCCAGCAGCCTTCACCACAAGCTGTGCTGGCCAGGATTTCTGGGAGTTGTAGTCCGATAACATTTGGAGACCCCAGGTCGGGAAGCGGCCCTACGTTCAAGACATAAGATAATCTTTTCGCCCTCCACTTTTCTGTCCCCTCGGCTCATTCCCGGCGATCAACAGGAGACGACAGCATAAGCCATGCTGGGATGAGCCAGAAGGCCTCGGCAGATGGTTCCACTTTAATAGGGTGGGGGAGCGAGGGGGCTAATGGAACAGCTTGGGCCCATATTAGCCTGGAATCTGTTTGGTGGTGTAAGAAACCCATTACGAGGAACATACGAGAGCTGTATCGGTCCGCAGTCAATGGTGAGTAAATTCATGGGGAGATAATCAGTCCGGAAATAGCTGTAGGGGTGTGGATATCACCCTCTCGTGGGAGGAAAGGGCCAGGTAAGGTCGAACGCTAAGCTGATCCCGGAAAGTTAAGTGTGAAACTGGAATCTGAGACAATTCTCAGCTTTAAACAAGGCTGCGGCCGTTAGGTCCGCGGGCTGGGCATTGATCGGAGGAGGATGGCAATCTGAAAAGGTTCAATTTTGGGGACTCTAAAGACACAGAATTCCCCAGCCAACCCTTCTAAACTCTGAAGAGGATTCTTTCCTTTAAATGTTTGTGTGTTGGTTATATCTACAACCCACATTTGTCTGAAAGCAGTTCAAAGGAGCCGTACAACAGCTTCCATCCCAATGTGGTTTATCCTCACAACAACCCAGCGAGGTAGGTTTGGGTGGAAAGGTGGCAACCAGCCAAAACTGCCCAAGTGCCTACGGATTCGAATTCAGGACTCCCGGATCTTAGTCTCATCTCCCAAACCAGAGATGGGGAAATTCACACCCCTCCCGATAGGGCTGGGATATAATTTTCATCCTCCCTGACCACTGGCTAGGCAGACTAGATCTGACAGGAGTTGTAGTCCCTGCTCCAACCACTAGGCCTTGGCCTTACTCCGACTTGCAACCAACAGGGTCAGCTCTGCAACCTTCTGCCTTAAGGCGGCCTCCGGATTGCTTACCCATCCCATTTAATCCACCACGGGAGAACCAGAAGCCCCCCCCCCCAAATACCAAACCAACTCAAGAACATCACTCCATTGACCGGTCCTCCTATCAGGGGCTCACCTGTAAGACGTAGTCCAGGGCTAAGTGCCGGAAACATTTCCTGGTGATGGTTAAGGTGCCCGTGGCCTCTTCCACCTCGTGGGGCTTGTGCCGTGGGGCCTGGGCGTTCTTGACCAAAGCGATCTCCATATCTTCCCGCACTTTATCGAACTGCTTCTTGGTCTCCTTGAATTTCCGAACATCACTGCAAACAAAGAGAGAGAGGGCGATGTTATTTTTTCATTTAGAAGCACCTACCTAGGGACAGAAAAACTAGGCTACATCATCATCACCATCACCACCAGCAGCACCACTACCATCATCATCATCATCTGTGGCATCAGTATCCACTGACTCATTTATCCACTTTCTGAAAACATTAAAAATATTAATAGGAAAATCCTAGAAAAATTATATGTCTAAAGATGAATTTGCCAGAACTGGCTACTTAGAGGGAAACAGAGACCATGTTATGTATAACATTCTCTATTAAAACAGTGTTTGCTATAATCCACATTTTTCAGTATCCCCGGAATGGCCTACAACTGAAGATAAAGGGTCCTGTTACACCCCATGGATATGAGGGCCCTATTATATTATTGTTATTGGTTAGAATGGAATTGTCATTTACGCTTGTGTAAGCCAAAGACCCATCTTTTCAGGCAGGTTTCTAACAATCCCGATTGAGTCTCTGAATGCCTTTTTAAAAGTTAAGCTAATTTTTCATGTTTCCTTGCTTTCAGTTATTCATTTGCATTATAATCAGCATACATTTGTGGGTTTTTTTCATGTTCAACTTGCAATGTTTTTAATTCTATTCTTTTCAATATCGTAAGCCGCCTTGGGTCCCCTTATTGGGAGAAAGGCAGCCTATAAAGGAAACAAATAAATAAATAAATAATATCCAGGGTTCAAAGTTGTTTGGGGCTTTATAATTTGACCACAGAATCTCCAACCTGACCCACGAGTCAAAATATGGACTCAAAGAGGCAACCTGTGACCTTTCTTCACCATAAGCAGAAATGATGATTATCCACTGACTGCTGAGGATGGATTCTTGTTCGTGACGCCGTAAAAATTGCTGAAACCGACAAATTTGCACATTCGCCAGGCCCGAATTTGTGTGTTCCGAAGGCCCGCTTTGCAGAGGCACAAAGCACACCCTTGACAATGGGAATGGCTAGAGTCATCTTGCTATTTACGCTTGTGTAACAGAAATCAGAGGTTTGCGGATATCCTGGGAATACAACCACTGTCTTGTCATCCGCGATGAAAAGAGGACGGGGTGACAATGTAAGTGGAATTCAAGGGAGGGGGAAAATAACATAGCAAGAGAGATTTTTCAGATCCCTGGTGCCTGTTTCAGTTTCATTTTTAAAACAATCCCTATTCTTTATTTTTTTGCAAATTTCTCAGTTTTTCTGGGAAAAGATGGCGGGGGAGACGGTCGTGGGTCGGCTGGCCGGCCGGCCTCCAGATTCGCAACAGGGATCACAAAGAGGACAGCTTTGGCCCACCAGATGCTCTTTAAATTTGTAGGACAACAAATTATATTTCTCGTCTAGACGGTCCAGAAGACGACGCGTACCCTAACCTCATTCCTCGATCAGAAAATTAAGAAAGCAGCTCATGAAGGATTATATCTGTCTGGAAATTATTTCTGAGCATCCCCAGACTCCACTGAATTATGATTAGGTGCACTTTAAGGCCAGCCTTCCTTTACAAGACCTCTGGCACAGTTTCCTTGCTCGGCTTCGTCTCTCCTCACAACGACCCTGTGAGGAAGGCGCATGGAGCAAATATCCTTGGTTGCCCTCAGCTCATTCAGAAAGGTTTCTGAACAAACACTGAGTGTCTCTGAAGTCTTGTGTTCGATTTTAAAGTGCCGAGATTTATTACAATCCCCATAATTCATAACTGCACACAGTCAAGTCAATTCTGGCTTATAATGATCCTTTCCAGGCAGAAAATGATATGCCGTTCCCTTCCTCCAGGGGGCGCCCTGGGATTGTGCAGCTTCCCCAAGGCTGCCCAGGTTGGCTTTTCTCTCTGGACACAGCAGGGAATCGAACTCCGAACCTCCGGCGCCGCAGCCAGCGACCGAAATCCCTGAGCTATCTGGCCAGTTCACACAATCACTCCCTAAAAGTGCAAGCAGCTGGACTGATGGAGTTCTAGATACCACTCATCAACAGAGGCAGGGCTTTTGTAAAGCTAAGGGATCTTCATTGCCCCTTCAAGGCCCAAAAGATTCCAAACGGGCTTTGCATTGCAAGAGGGACATTTCGCAAAAATCTGTCCTTGCCGGAACCTTTCTACATCGCCAGCAGCTACTACAAGGACTGCAGTTAAAACTCAGAGGTGTGGGGTGAGGAAAGGGAGATCCAAATCCACTCCAAGATGCAGAATTCCCCCACCTTTCTCCGTAACCAGGTTGAGGTGGGAAGATGAGAAATCTCAGCTCCCTGGGAAAAAAATGATGAAGGTGTCTAATGTAGGTTTGTGGAGGGGCACGAGGTGGTTCACTTATTCCTCAGTCTTGCCCTTCCTGGTCAACTTTCTGAAGTCACCTACAGCTGTCGGGCCCCACATCTGTCACCGGTTCCCATGGAAACACACAACCGCGTTGAGCTGAACATCTTGGCCGCCTCACTGACCTATATTTCCTCGCTTTCCACGTCTGCTTTATACCTGGCTTATTTTTAGTGAGGAATTGAAAGGAGACAGCAGGTCCATCAAGATGTCCGTGATCAGAGGGCTGATCCTGGAGAAGGTTGGCCCCCTTACCAGCAAACCCCCGAAGGGCGACTTACAGGCCGTCCAGTTTTATGGGGTGTACGGTTCACAGACTGCAGAAGTGGCCTACAATTTGGGAAAACGTGTGCTCATATAAAAAACCAGTTAGGCGCCCCCCAAATGAACCAACTCTTTGGCGGTTTTCTGTATGTGGAATGCTCTTCTCCTCACAATGGCGGCCGCCATTTTGGGTCACCTTCCCCCCCCCCACCTGGGTCTTCTTTCATGTGTGTAAAATGGATGCCAACACCGTACTTTTGGAAACAAAATGGGAGAAAGTGTATATTAAAAACGGCGATGGAATTTTCACATTTTTCTGGACTGCAAAAGCCATAATTTTCCATTTTGGGAGGTCTACGCTCCTTACAGACACCTAAAAAAAACTTAAATGTGATCCACTTGGAAGAAAAACTAAATTGGAAGGTTTGGAGGCTGAGCAAAGCCAAGTTCTGCCCACGCTTCCTGCTCGGAAAGAAAACTCCCAGCTAGCAGTGGGGCAGGAACAGGAAGCTGGGGAAGAGCTAGGCCTTATCGACTTCCAGGTTAGGCCTTTCTCCCAGGCGAGCCACAGTTAGATTTAATCAGGGGTCTGTAAGGCAGGTAGAACTTCCAGAATGGGGAATTATGATGTTTGTAGTCCAGAACATCCGAAAAGGCCACCCCTAATTATAAACTTAACTCAATGGGGAGTTGCTCTATAGTGTTTTGATCTAGAGATACACACAGGTGAAGGACTACAATGTATTTGTATAGGCGCATTATCAAAATACTTGTAAGAAGTGGTGAGACATTTCAGTCTAAACGTTCCAGCTGGTGTTACAGGACAGTGTTCCTGCAACAACGGGTTAAAAAAAAATACAAGGAAAAAAAAACATACACACACAGACACACACACCAAAATACTCACTCTTTCACAAAATTGTGCAGCTGTTGCCGGACAGACCTCTGCGCTTGGTCAAAAAGGATCTGTATCAGAAGAGAGAGAGAGAGAGAGAGCAAGTGAGGAGAAGAAGACAAGAAGATGTCAATGAAATGGATTTATCAAAGATCTTTGCAAGACCTGGTCCAACGAAGTCGGCAATTCTGCAAGCAACGTGCTGCCCACGTTCCTTCCAACATGGAGGATTTTTGCATGAATCTGTTGTCAAAGAACGTCCAGAGAATGGGTTTGACCAGACCAAAGCTCTCGGTACTCTAATGTCAAGGAAGGAAAGCCCACCAGCAAGACCTGAGTACGCCTCCACCACCCTCCATTTTGGGCTCCCCACCTTGTCTCCCATCATGGAGAGGATACATAGTCTTCTGGACCACTAGACAGGGATAAACCCGTCCTCCAGTAAACGGTCTCATCCCCTTTCGTACCGCTAGCCAAACCAGTGGACAACGTCACATTTCGATGCTATCAAACTTGGATCGTTTGAACTGTTTGCTTTCGGCTGCCCTGCGCCCCCCCCCCCCAAACATCCAGCTTCTCTGGAATAAGGCTTGTTTTAATTCTGCTTATATACACATTATATATACATTTGTACACTCTACTCAAAAGCCCCAAAAGCAGTTACAGAAAAAAAAAATTAAGGTCCGGGGAAAAAAATTAAGTGGTAGCAAAGGAGTCTCCCACAGGCATGAGTACAAAATCACAAACACAAAGGAAAAATAAGGTGTTCAGGAATATACCTAACTGGATACACTATCAAAAAGAGGTAATTGAAGATAGATCTGTTTCTGACTTCTTTTTCCAATGGCAGAAACCAAATCACTTTTGAGACTAAGAAACGTATGTTTGTGTGAGCTTGTGTGGCTTCCTTTTCTTGCCAGTAGAGGGCACTGTCATCTCTCTCTCTCTCTCTCTCTCTCTCTCCACACACACACACACACACACACACACACACAGAGAGAGAGAGAGAGAGAGAGAGAGAGAGAGAGAGAGAGAGAGAGAGAGAGAGAGAGCTCTACTGGCTCCATATAATGGAACCACCTCCCACAAAGAAACAGACATTATAGACAGCCCACCATTAGAAGGTAAAAATCCTGAACTAACAGAAGCATCTGAGGGGTTACAGAAGTTATCCTCCAAGCTATCCATCTGTGAAAGGACGAGGCAGTGTGGAAGTGCAAGACAGGCTTCTAGAACCAGGCTGATCATCCTGTGGTCATCCTTATCTTTTTGACTTCAGTTCCCAGAAGCTTCTGTTGACGTGACCAACGGTCAGGAATTCTGGAAGTTGGAAGTCCAAAACAGCTAGATGGGCCTTAAAGGTTGGAGGGTGCCACAAATTCTGGATTCTATCCTGAATGCAGGCACATCTGGATACATGGATATTAAAGGATGCAGATGGGGTCTTTCCAGACATTTACACTCCATGCACAAGGACCAGGAACAAACTAGATGGACCCACAGCTTCTGCAGACCTTCTGGAGGTGGGTTGCAACCCTACAACCCTCGGTCTACGCGCTGTGCGCTCTCCAGCGTTGCTTCCGAATGCCTATTCTTGGGGATTTTCTAAACATTGGCAAACCAGTTTCCTTGGTCCACCATGAGGGCAGGATATGATCCACGGAGAAATAGGCTTTTCAGCCATGCCAACATCATCATAACTTTGAATACTGAACCGGCCACCAGCCAAAATCTGAAGGAGGGGATTTGCAGAAGACGCCTACATTTTATTATTCAAAATGCATTAAACTGAGTTTTTAAAGCCCAACACCAAATGGGCTTGGCTTGGCTTCTCTCTCTCTCACTCACTCTCTCTCTCTTTCTTTTTTTCTTTCTTTCTTTCTTCTTCCTGAATTATAACTACTCTGTCATTTTCTTGGCTCCTGAACCAGGCTTGGGACGGATTATATGAAATAAAAGTTTCCAGAACCTCCTGCCTCTCTACTCCCACCCATCTCTGAGCCCCCCCCCCAAAAAAAAAGTCATAAGGTGTCCAGGATGTGACTCACTCAAGGCTGGCCACTTTGGATGGAGTTTTTTTTTCCCCATGAGGGAAATTAAGGGGAGAGGGTTAATCTACACATTTCTTGGCTCTGGGGAACAGCCCCACCATATAGGAAAACTAACCAACAGCCCAGGAATGTCCAAATTCCAGGCATTCTACAATGTTTGTTGTACAGAAAGAAGGATTTTTCAAAAAAAGTCATCCAGTTTTCCAGAAGTTCTCTGTTCCGATTTCTTAGTTTCCAAATTGTGTACAGAGAGAGTGATGTGGTCTTCCTTTCCGGCAGTTTTGTTTGCTTGCTCTGCCAATCAGTGTATTTATTTTGTTATTTTATTAGATTTATAACCCACCCATCTAGACAAATGGTCTACTCTGAGCGGCATTACTCAATTTAAAAACAATAGCACCAATAAGCATGCAAAAATCCAAGATGTGAAAATGTAAATATTAAGGAGATGTAACCAAAGAATCCACCGAGCACTGATGAAAGTATTTTAAACAAATCCACCCTCTGGCGTAAATCTGCCTTGAGTAGACCCATTATATCAGCTTATGACTGGGAAGTAAACACTGGGGTCAACTGCATGGATTCAACCATTCTATTCTGATTGCAAACGACTAAATGGATTTAAGCTGCACTAGGGGTATCATCTCAAAATTTTATAATTACACTATGGAACTCACAGCCACAAGACGCAATAACACTGCCCTCCCTCCCTTACCACAAGCTACAAACCCCAGAATGCCCCATGTGGGAGCTGTAGCGGTCGAAGTGGGACCTAAATGCCAAAACTGTGCAATGTAGACACACACACAGCTTCACTTTCTGCTCTGCGATATTTTGCTGCCACTTCCCTTTGTAATGGTGTCGCTGTTGCTTGTGTTCATGAACACGCATGATGATGCCGCTGTATCTCCCTAATGAGGGTGTTCTGCATTAGGACACGAGCATCTCAGCCAGGACCTCAGTTTGCTCAGATCAGAAAACATTCTTGACCAACAAGAGTTTAGGAATTTACTCTGTTGAGAAGAACGTGGACTTTCTGCACCAGCAAAGCAAGTTAAACTGCAATACTGCAGTTCAGCCTCTGCTCACAACCTGAGTTTGATTCTGACAGGTTCTAGTATCCAGCTCGAAGCGGACTCAGTCTTCCATCCTTCCAATGTTAATGAAATGAATACCCAGCTTTTTTTGGGGGGGAGTTATTCCTAATACAATTATGTTGTATAAACCACCCACAGAGCGCTCTAGCACTATAAGGTGTTATGTAAGTCAAAACAACACAACAACAACAAAAAGGCTGAACCCAAAGAAAGTACCGTATTTTTCCGTGTATAAGACACCCCCATGTATAAGACGCCCCCAGTTTAATAATCCAAAATTAAGAAATCTAAGTGGGGCTTAGCAAGGGGGGGGGGGAAGGGATCAAAGTGCTGCAGGATCGCTTTGATCTCTGCTTTCCCCTCTACTCCCTCAATTTTTAGTCTAAAGATTTTAGACCAAAGTATAGTCTCATACACAGAAAAATATGATATATACTATGATTATAGAAGGTACAGAGTATAGAGTGAGAACTATCTTGGAATTGTAGATCGAAAGCTGAATAAGAACCAACAGTATGATATGGCTTCCAAAAAAGGCGAATGCGATTTTAGGATGCATTGACAAAAATATCGTCTCCAAATCCTGTGGGGTAGTAGTTCCCCTCTACTTAGCACCGGTTCGGCCCCATCTAGACTACTTGGTCCAGTTCTGGACACCACACTTTAACAAGGATGCTGACAAACTGGAGCAAGTTCAGGGGACAACAACAAGGAGGATCAGGGGACTGGAAACCAAGCCCTGGGAGGAAAGACGGAAAGAACTGGGCCATTTTTATCCCTGAGAAAAGAAGAAAGAGCGGAGATAGGAGAGCAGTCTTCAAATATTTGAAAGGCAGTCATCCAGAGGAGGGGCAGGATCTGTTCCGGATTATCCCAAACTGCAGAGCACATAATAATGGGCTCAAGCGACAAGAAGCCAGATTTGGGGTGAAAACCAGGAAAAACTTCTTAACTGTTAGAGTAGTACGACGGTGGAAGCCATGATCTCGGGAGGGGGTGAGGGCTCCAGGACTGGAGGCATTGAAGCCAAACCTAGAACACCCTCCATCAGATCTGCTTTGATTTGGATCCCTGCCTTGGGGAAGGGGGTTGGACCCGATGGTCTTCTAGGCCCCCCTTCCAACTCCGTTATTCTAGGATTCTACAATTCAGCTGCTCAAACAGCAACAGTTCGGTGGTTCCAGCACGCAACCCGGAATGGCCTAAAGGAAACAGCCGTAAATGTCCACACTGACGTAATGCTTTAATGCTAGTTGCACTGCCTCATTACCCCGGATGCACTGGACTGTAAAAATAAAGAGTATTGATCTGGAACTGGGAGTGTTCCGCTAGTTTGGCTCCGGGCAAGCGCTGGATCTCCCCCACTGACTTCTTGGGAGATGGATGCTTCTGAAAACCCAGTGCAATCCGCCCCGTCCAAATTTCTCCCATGGAAAGGTGCCAGTTTCTTTTCCAGAGCGTGTCCACCAGTTACGGCACCTATTTTAACGGCTCTGTTCTGAGGAATGCTCAGATTTGTAGTTTGGGGAAGTACATTCATATTCTGCTGCCGTTTAGGGAAATATAGAAGAACGCTTTAGCAGAGAAATCTAAGGATCTTGTCCGACAGAAGTAGTGGGAAGCTAAAAGATTGAAGTGTCACAATTAGGGATATCCAACTGCTCATGGATCTTGAAGTGGAATGATGGGGGGGGGGGCGTCAACATACTGAGAAATGAGAAGTTGGAAAAGATCATTTAAAAAACAAAATTTGCAGTTCCAAAAATCTCTTTTCAAAGGCCGTCAAATGAGTTTCCTGACCAAGTGGAGATTCGAACTCAGGTCTCCTGCGTCCTACAAAAGTCTGCCTCTTTAAAAAAAGTGGCCTCACCTCTGCCTGTCTGGAAACTGCAGAGATCTCTCCTGGCTTCTGTTTCTCAGAATCATAGACTCGTAGAATAACGGAGTGGGAAGGGGGCCTCGAAGGCCATCTAGTCCAACCCCCTTGCTCAAGGCAGGAAAACAAATCAAAGCAGATCTGACCAAGGGTGGTCCCGTTCACTCTTGAAGGCCTCCAGCGTTGGAGCGCCCACCACCTCCTCCCGAGGTCATGGTTTCCGTTGTCATACCGCTCTAACAGTTCAGAAGTTGAGAGGTCATTCAGCCTAAATCTCTCTTCCTTCGGTCACGGGCGAGCGTGACCAACAGACAGGACCCAGAAACCAGCTTTATCACACTCGCAACAGCGAGGGCATGCCAAAGTTACTTTGGAAGGCGAAGTCCAAGGCACTCCCAAGTTCCTTTTTCCCCCGACCACCGCTCCAGGGAATCATCCTAGCCTCCCGAGTGACCCCTCAAAATCAAAAGTTTTTTGGAATTTTATGGATTGATTGATATAAAATATTTTGAGCTCTAGCTGAAATCCCTCGGAAAGAACCTTTATTTTTAATTTTTTTTTAAGTTCTAGAGGAGATGAAAGAAGAGAAAAAGTGGGCGGGCAGGAAATGATGATGGAAGGCGGAAGCCCCTTCTCTTCATCTCCCGAAGGAAATCCTAGCGGAGAAGAAAATGTGCTCGCCCTTCCTTTTAGGAGGATGATTTTACGGCCCGGGAGGTGTTGACATTTCGAAATGTCAAAACAAGGGTAAGAAACGCAGCCCACAATATCCCCGACATGCCACTACTGGGACCGATGTTCTCCCCCCCCCCCCCCGATCTCCACCCTGAGACGCAAAACCGCTTGAAGACATTCCCTCCCCTCTGTCTGGTTGTTTGACTTCCAAGAAAATTTCTTGCCTGCTGCAGAGCTAACTCAGCAGCTTCCGAGGGAACGGTGACTGAGCACCCCGCCCTCCACCGCCCAGCATATTGACTGCATCAAAACCCTTCATAGATGTGATTTATTTGAGGCTGTGTTCTCCCCTGCCTCCCCCCTTTTCTGCTGTGAAGAAATCTCTCCCTCTGCCCCCGGGGCTTCCTCAAACCTGGCTAGGTCTGTCAAGTCTCCAAGTAGAAGTCTCCAGGAATGATTACACATCTCCCCACCCCGGGAAGACAAATCTCAAGGCAGAGGACGAAGGAGGAGGCTGAAAAGCTTCAGTTTGTCTGAGAGCGACGTGGCTCTGAAACCTGGACACTCGTCTCTGTTACTTTCCAGAGAACATTGGTGGCTTTTACCCATTGTGGGGAAAGTTGGAGGCAGCAGGCAAAGAGGAAGCCCCCAATGTGAGCTGGATTGACTTCCTAAAGGAAGCCACAACCTTGGGTTTGCAAGAGGTGAGCAGGGCTGGTCAGGACAGGATGTTTTGGAGGTGGTTCCTTCATAGGGTCACAAATAAGTCAGAGGCTCATGCCGAACATTAGGTGACTTGAGATGGTCATATGAACGGGTCAGCTGAATTTTGTGCAGATTCTCAACCCGTTTGCATGACATCCCTTTCTGCTCATTTCCAAAATCAGTTTAGTTCTTGTGTTCTTAAGAGCTGGTCATGCTACTGCAATTTATTCATAGCTGAGTAATTCCCTTCACCGCTGGAGCAGTTATTTGCATTTTTATCCATAGCATCCTCCTTCACATGATCGGTTGTATGACTGGTCACACAAACAGGCAGTTGTGCGATTGGTCACACAGCTGATTTTGAAATCAGGGTGTGCCTAGTTAGAAAAAGGAGAGCCTGCGTCGGAAGGAGAAACATAGGATTGTCCTCCTGTGGTCATGTCAACAAACAAAAGTCTAGCCATCTAGGAGTTGTGACTTACCATATGATAGTTGACCATCTCTTGCAGGCTGTCCCCAAACTTGTCCAGGCATTCCTGCAGAAGGAAGTGAGGTACAGTGGTGAGCACAGAAGAGCATCCAGGAAGGAACAACAATTGAACCAAGGAAGTTCTCCTATTCCAAGTGGGAGCCAGAGACTAGGAATTTCCCTTAGAAAAGCAGTCAGATCACTGGAGAAGACAATAAGGTTGGGAAAAGTAGAAGTAGCAAGAAAAGAGGAAGACCAAATATGAGCTGGATTGACTCATAAAGAAAAGTGTGCAGAAACTGGGGAAAAATGTCTATAATGTGGAGGAACACAGGAGGAATCCTGCACAGGATTGGGGAAATCCTATACAGGACTAGGTGACTCCTAAGCAGGATTGACAATTCCTGCATAGGATTTGAACTACAGGAAGTAAAAAGAAGAGAGAAAGAGGGAGGGAGGGAGGAAAGAAGGAATATCCAGCATATCCAAGTAGGGGTGGGAAAATCTAGCCGAGACCCCTCTAGAACTTCTACCCATCAGTGCGAACAATACTGGCCCAGATGGACCAAGAATCTGAGTCAGTGTAAAGCCATTTGGCTCAGTTTCTAATATTTTCACAGCACCACATTGTCGGCGCCCAGCATGTGTGCGATTGCACCCGATTCCTCCGAACTGCTGGGATAGCTCCATGATTTCGGTCTCTGTCTGCAAAGCCAGAGGCTGGGAGTTCAATTCCCCCACTGAGCCTCCTCAACAGAGGCTGGGCTGGATGATCTCCGGGGTCCCTTCCAGCTCTGCAGTTCTAAGATGATAATTCACATGGAGCGCCAGAGCGAGAGACGAGAACCCACAAGCTGCTCCGACGTCCTGGGAAAGTGGCGCTCAACGCTCCAGGGCTTCCTCGGCTCCTTTGATCTCCATTTTTGGGGTGGTACGGTTCCATCATCCGCCCCCCCCCCTTCAACGGCTTCCCCTGCCTCTTTTTTAAAAAGAAGACAGCAGCTGGCTGACCTACTTCGGCTGCATCCACTCAGCTTCCTGGTTATGCAGAAAACGACGCCGTTTCCTCGAGGCAGAAAACTCCTCGGATATTTTTAGCTTCGCGAGGGATTTGGTGGAGTGTGTGGGTCGCGTACGCAGTGAGCGGAGCCAATCATTTTTTATTTATTCATTATTATTTTTTAAAAAACACAGAGAACAATACGATTGCAGGCAAAATAATTTGACACACGCCTGGTTCGGTGCTTCTTCTTCCCACATTTCCAGCGTTCCTCTGGCAGACTGGCTTGCAAAGGTTCTCGTTAAGCAGAAGTTGGTCCGATACGACTAATTAATTTGAGAAGAGCGGCTTTGTATGCTATTTGGGTTTTTCAAACCCAAGTTCTCTCTGTCCCAGATATCTGTATTCCACGTGTGTTCCAGATAGGGACGCTTTTCTACCTCCCTGTCCAAAACCTTGCCTCGAAAGGGGATTTCTAAAACCAGACAACTGTATGGGTCCCCAGAGGTCAGCTATCCCAACCTGTCCCTATTGACAGGTGAGAAAATCTATTTCTACAGCAGCCTTGCTGGGTGGAAAACACAATCGAGCTTCAAAACCTCTGACAAAGGTACAGTACAGTGGTGCCTCGCTAGACGATGATAATCCGTTCCACTGAAATCGCTGTTTAGCGAAATCATTGTCTAGCGAAAAGCATTTCCCCATTGGAATGCATTGAAACCTGTTTAATGCGTTCCAATGGGGAAGAATTGCCATGGTGCTATCCAGCAGTTCTGATTTTCAAACCAACTTCCCCTCCTAAAGATGTTGCTAATAAGAAACGCACAAATCCTTCCACTCTTGAGAAGGCAGCACAGCTGGATAGCTCAGGGGTCGAGGTCTCTGGCTGTGGAGCCAGAGGTTGGGAGTTCGATTCCACCCCCTCCCGGGCCTCCCTCATGGGGGCTACACTCAATGATCCAGAGGGTCCCTTCCAGCTTGGAAGTTCGAAGACGATGCAAAACATTTTGCAGCAGAGATGGGGTGATTGTGCTGTGCTGAGACACAGCTTGGTTCACAGACGGGATTCAAGGCTGCATGACCGGCCAGCCATGCTTCCCCCTGCTTATGCCCCGAAGACCAATCACAAAAACAAGGGAGCTCGTTTGCTAACTACAGGAGTCAGAATAGCTTGTGCTGTGACAATCAGATCATATGACACTTAAGGGACTCCCTCTTCCGATTACGGGCTTAGCTGTAGTGTGCAGTTTGCCACGCAGAGGATAAGATCTGCCAGCGTTTCTTGCCACCAACATACAGAAGCATATCCATAGGGCCATCACACAGTGGCTCAAGGATGAACACATAGGCACCCGCGATCAACATCTCGGCATCCTGCACCCGGACCCCTTACCGAGATCATCTCATCCTTCTTGCACTGTTGGGAAAGATCCCGCACCCCGCCGACAAACTGCTTGTTGGTGATGATGTAGGCTTTGCCGGCATCGATCATATTACTGCATAGCTTCACCAGCTGAGAAGCAGAAGGAAAAAAAAGGAGCGTCAGATAAAATGGACTCCAAGGCGTTGAACCTTCTCCCCAAAGAGGCTCAGAACCTTGAATTGCTCTTTTAAAGCACTGCCCAAAACCCAGCGCGGTCAGGCTGTTCGGTGCATCTCTGAAAATGTTTGTTCTTTATTTGCATCAGTATTTTTTTAACCGAGCTGGCTGGATAGGTCTCTGGATTAGGTCTCTTTCTGCAGAACCAGAGGTTGGGAGTTTAAATTCCCCTTCTGAAAGAAAAGCCAGCCTGGGTAACCTTGGGCCAGTGGTGCAGTCCCAGGGCGCCCTCTGGAGGAAGGAAAGGGTAACACTCTTCTGAATACTCTCCAGGCAAATCCTGGGGAAAAGGGTGACACAACTAAGTCAGAATTGAGTTGGCAGCAGTATGTGATGCAGCCTGCAGAAGACTCCCAGAGAACATGAAAAGCTCGCCGTGTCTACAGATTTCTTAAAAGATCACCCAATGCAGAATTTGGTTTCTATTCACGGATCAGACCACTACCTTTCCTGTAGCTGGGAAAACCCTGAAAACGGTTGCTGTTAAGTCGGAATTGACTTGACAACCCATGATTACTATTAATTCTTAATGAGTGAGATTGTATTCCTGGGAGCAGGAGTGGGCAGGATCGGAACCTCCCTGGGAGGTATGTGTCGTTTGAGGAGGGAAAGTCTTCCTCGGACTAGAAAACCGTAGCAGTAACTCACTGCTTGGAAAGGAACTTTGAAAAATCCCATCGTCTGCAAAGAGACATGACCAAGGTCAAAGAGTAAGGCAGTGGCAGAGTGAGCACAGAGCAATATCTGGACTGTTTCCTCTGCTTGCGCGCACTCCCTTTCCCACCCTCGTCTACCCCAGGGTGACTAACGTGCTGGTAGTTCAACAGCCTTTCCCAAACTTTCCTGCAAACGGTTCTGGACTCTGAATCCAAACCCTGTAAATCTTTAAAATTCCCCAAAGGTGTGTCGGCTGCCCTGCCATTTCATGGTTCAAATCGGAGGCTGCCAAAACGGATTTGCTGCCTTCTTCATCGTGCACGACCTTCTTTTCCCATCCAACTGTCTTTGCCATCATTGCAGCCGAGTCCAGGGGAATGCACACACACTCACATGCACACACACAAACACACAAACGCAGCCAGATGTGGTTTCCCAGCCACATCTGGCATCCAGATGGACACTCGCGAAGCTCGGAGCCAACGTGAGGCTCTGGAAAGGAAAAGCGTGGCCTGCAACGTGGCAGTTTTGCCTTTCTGGATTGCAAAAAACGGAGCTGTGCTTTATTATGACTCGGCTCTTGCAATTCGGAGGGAGCCCTTATTAGAAACATCGCAGATTGGAGAGAAACCACCCAGGAGACAAGCAAGCACGCTGAGGCCAGCTGGGGAGGCAACATCAGGAAGAATCTGAAACCCAAGCGTGTAGCAGGTTTACTCGGGAGCAATTGCGCCAACGCTCAACAGAACTTCCAGGGTACTAAAAACATGTCAGACTGTGGCCTAAGACTCAGATATCAGAAATATTAATTTTTCGGATCACAATCCCCAGAAATTGGCAGCCATCCTCACCCTCTGTTGTCTTTTAAAAAAGTAACTTTTTTCATCTCTATTGTGGCTTTTATCCCATAACTACTTCCTTGGGTGTAAGCTAAGTGAGGACTGGTTCTGGAACAAAGAAGCAAATGCCTGAGGAAGTCACTTTCTCTAGAGCACAGCTTTCCGAAGCTCTCAAGAATTTTGCAATCCAAATAAAAAACTTTTCATATTTCTGCTTGGGGGGGGGTCAATCCCATCATCATTTATTTGGGAGCAAACGAAGGAGGCCTGACATTAGAATAAAGAAACGACGGTCGGAAGAGTTACTTTCGTTGGGTTACAGTAATAATTTCCCACTCAGAGATCTGTAACCCAAAAAGTAACTTTTTAACATCAAAATGGCCAAAAGAAAAATTAACTTACCAGGTTTTCCCCCCAAAATGACATTTCAGTAATAACTGGTAAACTTTAGGAGGAGGACTGAAAAACTAGCTATGTTTTTCTTCAACCTCCTAAAAATACTCAAGCATATCAAGTAACGGTCTTTTTTAATGCTTTATTTCCAAGCAATGATCTGGGACTGCTTTTCAGCCTTGGTTGAGCAGGAGGAACACTTGCATCAGGAAGAGCTTGGGCTTTTTCGGCTCACCTTGTCAAGCTTGGCCTCGATTTCCACGACATCTGTTTCCACTTCATCGATAGTCGCCCTGCAAAGAGAAAAGAGGAAGGGGATTGGTGAGGGAACCCCAGGTGACCATCAACTTAACACGCTATTGGCCTGTTATGAGCCAGGCCGAGCAGGCATGGGAAACGTGTGGCCCTCCAGATATCGGATGCTAAGAAGGTACACTTAACAGTCTCTTATTCTCCTCAAGAAAACTGAGGGGGGGGAATGCATTTTTTTCCTCCTCAACATACAATTTATCTTTGAGAGTTCTCACCCAACTTCAAGAAGCCTTGTAAGATTTCACTGATGTTTTATGGTTCTCTTTTTCTGGACGAAACGCCTATCTATACAGAATTATTACAATTCTTGGGCAAAACGGCATGTGTCCTATGTAGGATTCTCCAGAAAGGGCAATTTACAGCATTTACTAGTGGAAATAGGCAAAAAAAGAGTAAGACTAAGGTTCTGTATTCATGGGGAGGGGGGTGAGCAATCTTGCTGGTGCAGGGCTTGGTGAGGTGTCCCTAAAACCAGAGAGCTGGAAAATCACTACCGCTAAAACAAACAAACAACAAATCCCATCAACCCCAACCAGCCTGGTCATTGATGAGGGACAATGGGCATCATAGTTCACCAATCTCTAGAGCGCCAGAATCCTGAAAGGGGCACTCTGGATGAAAAGGGCTTGCCAGATCAGGAATGGGGAAAGAAATGCTATATAAGATGTTAATATCAAAAAAATAGGCCAGGCTGATATCCAGATAGAAGATGTGTCCATACAGAGCAGTGATTCCCAGCCTTGGGTTCTCCAGACGTTCTTGGACTATGAAATCCCAGAAATCCTAGCACAGTTTGTGGTGAAGGTTTCTGGAACTTTTCATTCGAGAACCTCTGGGGGACCCACGGTTGGGAACGACTGGGTTAAAAGTTCAAGATTAAGAGGTTGTCCCGCAGTCTCAATGCAAGCAAGGAAGACGGGGGGGGGCAAAACAGAATGATGATGTCTCCACCAGCTATCCGGCTGGATTTCTCCTTCCACTGGGAAGCCTTCCGCATCAGACGCAACAGGTAAACCACCTAGGACTGCATGGAATCTTGTTTGAACAGGACAACCGTGGAATCTTGTTTGAATGTTAACCACCATGATACTAAGGTTAAACTCGATCTATCGCACAACTCTGGGTGCTCCACACCATCTGTGAGATCAAGCTACGTCATCCAACTTTGAAAAAACGTCACCACGGAGTAGGAAACCCACCACAGATGCTTAAAGATCATGAACCCAAGCCATTGTTGAAGAACGTTGGACAGGATGGACCATCGGCGCAAACCAGGGAAACAACAGCTATATTCTTAACAGGGTACCCTGAAGGAAAACAGGCAGACTCTCTCTCTCTCTCTCTCTCTCTGTGTGTGTGTGTAATAGAGAGAGGATTTTTTTCTCTCTTTCCTCTCCTCACTCAACAAGATTTTTTTTAAAAGACAGCCTCTATTTCAAGCAAAAAACCAAGAATGATCCCCTCTACACACACACATACACAACCTCACACGCTACAGGAAAACAATGACTTTTCCCAGCCAAGGCTTAAGTCCAAAGGAGGCTTTCCGAAGGGGAGAGAGCCGAGAGGGATAAAACGTGCTCCTCCTCAGGCCGAGCGAAAGAGAAAACAGAAAACGTGGCCCTCCAGGAGGTCATTCCTGCGGTCGAGCCGAACAATGGGCCTTTCAAACCAGCACCTGGAAGTGCGGTGAAGCCAGGCGGCCATCTTTAGCCAAACAACCGGGCCAAATCCCGCTGGGAGAACGGCTCTTGACCTTGAGGTTTTGGGCCACAGAGCAAGGAGGTTGGGCGGCTGGAAAACGTCCGGACTCCGGGTTTCGAAGTATTCTGACACGAAACGTTTTTCCCTCAAGCCTGTCTTTCTGCGTGTTCCCTCAGAGCCAGGTTTTCTTTCCCTCCCCCCCTGAAAACTCAGCTTGGTTCCCTCTTGCTTCTTCTTTGAGCTGTACGGGTTGGCATGTTTTGGACTACAATTCCCAGAATTCCCACCAAAAAACCCACACGTTTGGGTATTTGGCCGTCTCATGCATGGTGAGGAAGAGAACAGTCAAATGTCTGTCTTTAGGCTTATAATCATCCTCTTAGAATGGCACAGCTAGAAGGGAACCTATAGATCATCAAGTCTAGTCCCTGTCAAGGAGGCACAGTGGGGGGGGGAATCGAACTCCGAACCTGTGGCTCTGCAGCCAGATATCTAGACCACAGAGCTATCCAGTAGTTCTCCAAATAATAATCTTAGAAATACAGAGCTAGAAAGGAACCTTATAGATCTCTACTCCACCCAGTGGGGGGATCGAACTCCAAACCTCTGGTTCCACAGCCAGAGGCCTAAACCACTAAGCTCTCCAGCAGTTTTCTCCTATTCAGGTGCTGTCAGGAAATGTCATCTTTCCTCTCTGATGATTTACTCTTTCCTTAAAACCATTCCATGGACACCAAGATGAGGAACACGCAGCCCTCCAGACATCATACACACCCGGACACCAATATCCCACGTAAACAGAATTATCTTCCAGCAGAAGGAGCCTAGGGTTGGTCATACCTTTTACAGAAGAACGCATTCCCCATGTGACTCAATTACGATGCTTCCACCATCGGTCCTGTCTGGTGTTCCAAACCAGCCAGATTCAAGAAGGGAGAAGCGGAAATCAATGGAAAGAGGTGGCCTTAAAGGGTATTTTTCTGTCTCCCCAGCCGGGACCCAGGCCTCTCCTGGATGGAACCAGTAGCCACAACTGTCTAGCTCGTGCCAGACAACACTGGTCTGGAAGCTCCCGAGAAGATGAATCAGACCTGCTAATGGTTCTGTATGATGCTTAGTCAACGTCACCATCAGCTGGGGAGATGGAGCCACGTGGGTTCATACTTGCACGCTTGGGCATGTTCTAAGCATCTCCATGTCCTGAGGCATGCTGACCTTCATTAGTTGGGTTCCTACAAGTTCTTACATAACCCAGAGAGAGTGTCAGCTGACGTTGTAACAACAGCGGTTCTGGAAAGATTAGGGGGTCAAAGTATTTGGAGAGCAGGGAAAGCGGGGCGCCAGAACGGCTTGCGGTCCAAACACCGGCTGGGAATGAGAACCCGCTGCCATTTTGGAAGCAAGATGCAACACCGTCGTCACAGTGTACCAACAAGGCCATGCTGACTTATGGTGGCCCTTTCCGAGGTTTTCCAGGCAGAGAAGACTCAGAAGTGGTTTCCCCTTCCCTTCTTCTGGGGAGGGATCCCTGGGACGGTGCAGCTGGCCCAAGGCTACCCAGGCTGGCTCTACGCGCAGAAAGGGGAATCGAACTCTAGCTCTGCAGCCAGAGACCCCAAACCACTCAGCTATCCAGACAAGTAAAATAAAGCAGCATGAAACTGAACTGAACTGAACCAAGCTAAACTAAACTAAAAGCTCTCGGGCTACTTCAAATTTCTGCAAGCAGCCGCTGAAACAGAGGCATGAGTCACAACATGTATGTGCCATGTTCCCGGCTTTGAAGAACTGCTGCTAGGCAAAACAGACAATGCTGAGTGAGTTAGATGAACTAACCATCAATGGAAAACAGTTTCCTGTGTCCATATAGCTCTCTGAGGTCTGCCAAGGCCAGCTGGAAACAAAAGCCGCTTTTGATTCCACCCTTCTTCCCATCTAGTGCCTCGTCAAATGATGCTGAGGTTCCTTTCTCTCTCTCTCTCTCTGTGTATGTTTTTATTCATTTTTTTAAAGAAACTATCCAGCGTTCCTCTTTTAAAAAAAAAAAACAACACATGTGTTGCAGCAGGATTTGTCCACTTCCATCGTGACTGACGTCCTTGCAAATCGTTAAAGCTGAACGGAAATCAACCTCAGAGAAGTGGCACTGGGGACTACGAGGCCCATAATCCCCCCCAAGCACAGCTTGTGGGCTTCCTGTAGCTTCCCCCCCCCCCTGGGCTTTGGCAAGGGAGACTGCCTCCCGGCCACCATCAGATTTTCCACAGCGTTGACAAATTACCTTGGAAGTGAATTGGAAACCTGGCATTTCTTTAAACGGGCAGTTCAGCTTCTCCGAAAGGATCTCCCCCATGCCGATTTCAACTTCTCCTTTTGCTGTCACTTCCACACCACAAACATTTTGAGGGGTACAACAGAGGTGGAAAGTTCTATGGCTTCAGAAGAGGTGCCCCAGAAAAGGCTAGTCCTTGGCCTCCTGGACCAGTGGTTCTCAAACTGGGGTCTCCAGATGTTCTTGGGACTAAAACCCCCAGAAGCCTTCACCACGAGCTGTGTTGGCCAGGATTTCTGGGAGTCGCAGTCCAAGAACATCTGGGGACCCAAGGTTGGGAATCCCTGTCCTAGACTACTCTTCAACAACCTTCCTTAAGCACTGTGTTATATTGTAACTTCTCTCTCAGCTGGTCCCCGCATTTTGGACATCTAAACTAGTCCTTCTCTGTTGAAGGTCTTCTTCTCCAAAGCAGTGGTGGAAGACCCCCCACCAAGTCTGTGGCTGACTCTGGCCCTTCAGGGTCCCCCAGAAGACTATGGCCTCTTTTCCACAACACCGCCATGTCATGATGTCCTCGCTTTTTGTATGTTTTCCTCGTCATTCCACAAAGCTCTCAAAACACCCCGAAGAGGACGGGTTTTGGTGGCCCCACACAATCTCCACCACTGAAAGGTAGTCTTCAAGCAACTGTATTTGGTATGAAAACGTTCTCTCCCTCCCCCAGCTCTAAACTCCTGCAGGGAGTTCTCATTGATACATCCAAACGACGTCGTATGGATGCCTGGAAGCCACGTCCCTTTTCTTTCATAAGCCGAGACAGAGGCCTAGCGGGAGTCCCTTTCTGCCCACAACATGGCTTTTCACCAGCCTGTCCTTCCTTCCTTGTTCAAGTTTCTTGAGCTGAACACTTGTCGTTTCAACATGAAACATCCCGTTTCGTCGCCGCTGTGTAAGCCACTCACGTTCCAGGTCCACGCGGCCCATCTCAAGCGAAGGCGCCTCCCTCGTTCACCAGCGTTTCTAGCTTCCTCCTCTAAGGAAACAGACCTTGCCCCAAATTGACTTCCTGCCCCATAAACGAAGCATCAAACAGCGCAGGAAACACTCCAAGTTATTAATCACCGCTCTAAATTATTTAAGGAAGAGGAAGCGATTTGGTTTCGTTCAGCCACGGTGGGCGTGAAAAACCAAAACTCTAGCAGAGGGCCTCGGCGGCCGATGGGAACGCAGCTGTTTTTATTGCCTCTCTCCCACCACCTGAGAGGAAGAATTCAGTAACATATGGAGAAAAATGATGAATAATTCCCTCTGTTAGGAATTTTAGCACCTCTAGAACTGCAGTACTTTCCCCCACTCAACCCTTGTTAAGTTGTGGGTCTACCAACAAAACACTGAGGAAGTACGTACATAGAAGACTAGGAAATGGCTCACGTCACGACACCAAAATCCATCCATTTGAGCACTTTTGTTTCAGCTCCATTTTTTCTTTTAACAATTCCAGGTTTTGTTTTGTTTTTGCAAAGGTTTGAATTTCTGCTTAAATTCCTCTAGCAGACTCACTGAGCAGAATAGCTTCTAGACTCAACAGCTCACTCTGAGACATTAGCAGGATAAATAATAAAAGCCCCTTCTGTCCTAACGCTGGTGAAACGGAACAGCAAACTGACAAACGTGACCTCTTTCACTTACTTGTGAATATTATGTTGTGACTTTGATTTTGACTTTGATTTTGGTTTTCGTTCAATATTGGTTTAATGTGCCCTTGATTCATTGTGTTGCTAAACACCCAGAGTGGCCTTGCAGCCAAATGAGCGGTAAAGAAGTCAAACAAACAAACAAACAACAACTGCTTCAAGCAAAGAGACTTCAACGGACTTTAGAGAGGGAAACAAACAGCAGAGCAGAGGGGCGGGGCTCTTTTTGAAATCAGAGGCAGGAGGGAACAATTGGCCAGTGTTGGGTAGATTGACAGCCACCCCAGCCCAGAAAGGTCCCTCCCAGCCACATCGACTAAAGGCAACATGCGAGGTTGCAATAACTCCAGCAGTTTTGTGGCTGGGCAGAAGATCAGTGGGTCGCAGAGGTTGCAAAACAGCTTTTGCCCTTTAACCTGAACTTTATAGAAGCCAACCAAGGCGGTGAACCCACTGTGGGGGTTCAGCACCCCGGAGAGCTCCTAGAAAATTTTGGACTAAAGTTCTCCTCTTCCCGTGAACCGGGAGTCATCAAATACAGATGTTCAAGCCGAAAACTGGGAAGGAAGAAATTCACTTTGAATGGCCAGTCATAGCACTTGTAGATTTCTGAAAGCAAAAGTGTACCTTTTTAGGGAAAATTTGCAATTTTTGCAGGGTGCCACGCACTGCAGATATAACCTCTGGAGTTCACGCATTACCCGCCGCCTCCTACACAGTGCCTAGAAATCTAGACAGACCTAATCCCAGTTATCTGGAAGAGGAACAGGACGTCCGGGTGAGAAAGCAAGACCTCCACCAGCTAGAGGAACTGTTCAGAGCTCTAGGAACCAAAGAATGCAACACCGCGCATGTTTTGTGGTTTTATTAGGCAACTGGATTTTAAAGCCAAGGGGTGAGTCACTTGCTCTGCCCGCCACCTTCTGGCCAGCTTGAGCCTCCAGGACCGACCACAACCACTCCGCGTTTCTCAAGGCAGCTTCCAAAAATAAGCAGCGGCTCCTTCTGCCCTGCCAGGGTTTCAGGCTCTGTCTCCTCTGCCAGCAGGCAGGCTGCGAGCCCGCAAAAGAGAATAAGGAAAGAGTAACTTCTGGACGGGGGCCTGCAGGCTATTTTCGTACTCGCAGCTCGGAAATCATGCGGAGCTTCGTGCCGGCATCTTTCCCCCTGTCCACCCGGATGCAATGTTTCCACTTGGCTTCATTCCGGCCATGAACACCGGTGAAAGAGGCAGAAGCAAAGATATGTATGCGGATGACGATGCGTGAGCCGGACTGGTTTGCTGCACGCAACACACACACAAAGGGAAGGAGGGGTTTCTATGCACCGACAACAGGCAGGAATTTGAATTTCCAGGGCCAGCGTGCACATAGTCCTCCATGCACAAAGCATACGCTCCTGGGCTATGCGTAACCCTCCACACGACCATTGTCTTCCCAGGCTGATGGCTTCAGAGAAAAGATATCCACACAACGGGATGCACAATCCGGGCAAGCCACCAGGACAGATGGTGTGGTCTTGTATTTCCCTTCACACTCTTTTTCTCCGCCTAAAAGGCAGCGCACATGACAGGCGCATTGGCTCCGGACAAATCAGCTACAATCCTTGCAATTCTGGCATGTCGCCAGCCAGCGCTGATAACAAGTTAGAACTGTGCGGGACACCGTTGTTTTTGACGGGACGGAATGGCACGGGCCCGTCCTGGTTTGCTCATCTCCTTTCCCTTCCGCCAGTGGAGAGTGGAAAGAAGATGCAGAAGGGAGGGGAGGAAATTTTTTCCATCCCCATTAATTAAAAATCAGTCCCAAGGGAAAAAAAAAACCCTATATAAGTTCTCCGGCACCCAGACAATTATATTCCTCATTTTCTATGTGTTGTTTTCAGGTTCCTGAAGATGAATGATGCCCAGTGGAGCTGGTGAGGGCAGGGGATCCCCAGTAGCTGAACTATGAGGTTACCAAAAGCAGATTAAACAGTAATTAGTTTGTTCTCAAACTAAAAATCATGGAATCCTAGAAATGCAAAAGTGGAAGAGACTCCAAAGATTATGAAGTCCAAGTTCTAATAATGGGATTTTAAAATTTCTATATATCCCATAATTTCCCGCTCTGAGGATTCTACAGTACCTGACTTACCCACATCTTGTAGACACCTAAATGTGGCTCACCTGGGAGACAGGGCCTTAAGGCTTAGCTAGGCCTAGTTCCACCTAGCTTCCTGTTCAGAAAGGAAGCTCCCAGCCAGCACCGGGGCAGGAACAGGAAGCTTGGGCAGAGAACCAGGACAGAATCATTGGCTGAGAGCCAGAAACAGCCCGGAATCCTTACAAATCTGAACAACAAAGAATCATCATTTCATGAAATTTGCATCATCTGTGCAATTCACGTCACTAGCTTAATGCTCTCATTCTCTCATTGAGATCACTTTGCAAGGTGGGGTGGGGGGAAACTATTTTGGCGTTTTTATCCCTTACGTGTGAGAATTTACATCCATGCTCCGAAATCTAGCTCTAACCACCTCTGTCTATGTCTATCAACACTACGAGGAGAGCGTCTCTTCCCTGTTTGTCATATTTCTGACTAATACCAAAGTTATTCTGAAAATAAAACAATGTTGGTGGCCCATTTAGAAGGGAATGAAAAAGCTTCCTGGATACCTCGGAGTCATCTGCTCAGAGGCATCCAGCCAGAAAGCTGAGCTGTTGACTCAGGCTACGGACACCCAAACAGAGCGAGTTTCTAATCCCCAGGGACTTCTGGGCGATGCTGTCATCTCCTGGCTGGCTGCCCGGCCTCCTTCCATAGGATGAGCTGTCCTCTCCATGCTTTTCCAGCCCTGGGGCTACTTTTGTCAACCAGGCGGCGCAGCAGGGGGGTGGTGGAACGGGCCAGGAATCCCTCCCACCAGGACCAAAACATTGGGGGGGGGGTGAGCTTTGCCAAGACTATTTGGAGACACACACACACACCCCGGATATGACGGGACTCTGGGGAGGTTTGATCTGAAACCAGCCAGTGTTCATTAGACCTTCCCTGACACAACCCCATCTGCTCATCATGGAATCTCCCAATCTCAATTTGCTAGGGCAGTCCGTCTGTCCATCCATCCGTCCTTCCTTCCTTCCTTCCCCCTTTCTCTCTTTTCCTTCCTTCCTTCCTTCCTTCCTTCCTTCCTTCCTTCCTTCCTTCCTTCCTTCCTTCCATCCATCCATCCATCCATCCATCCATCCATCCATCCATCCATCCATCCATCCATCCATCCATCCATCCATCCATCCATCCATCCATCCATCCATCCATCATCAGCTCTTTCCTCCCTCCCTCCCTCCTTCCTTCCTCCCATCCATTCCATCCTTCCTCCCATCTTTCCATCCTTACATCCATCCATCCATCCATCCGTCCATGCATTACAACGTGTAACCACCACTTTGGAGGGATCAAGACCCACTCTGGAGGGCTACAGACACCACCCATGACTGTGTCTTGCTTCCCCATTGTTCCCAACCTCTTCTGTACCATTTGCTGCGGTTTCGTTGTGACACAAGAGCTTATTTGGGAGATTATCCAGGACAGAGGCCTGTCAATCTCATCTTGGTGGTCCGGGGGAACAGATCCGGCACTTCTCTAGTGCTTCAAAGCCCTAACCTTTGCAAACACTCATCTGGAGTGACCCACCGATGGGAAGGAGAATGTTGGACTTCGGATGCAAGCCGAAGTGAGTTGGTGAAACTTGACACCGATGAAGATTTGCAGTGCAAATTAAAAGTTCTCCTAAGTATCTGTCTTCAGACACCTTCCCACATCTCCTGCGTCGGCTTTTCCCACCTCTTCAGCGCTGCTTTGCATCTCTCCCCCAGTTGGCCTGTGTGAGAAAACACAGCGCCATGGCAACGCTGCCATGGTAACTGTCTCCATGATAACGAGATCCAGCTAGAGCCACGGCATCCGCTCCCGTCTCTTCGAGAGGGCTCTCGTTTCGGTGCAGCCCGTCAAACGTGGCACTCGGCCAGCTGTGCCAGGGCATGGCCACAACACATCTGGGGGGAAATATATGCTCCTGCCTTCTTTTGAGATGAGATGGTAAACGGCCTGGAGAAACCAACCACACTGCACCGAGATGCGTCCTCTTGTGTGTTTGGCCTAGGCTGATCCCAACAGCTTCTGACAGTCCCGCCAAGCGGCTAAAAGCCAACTTGGCAGGACAGAAAGGACATGCATCTTTATCCGAGACAGAGGAGCACCATCGTGAGGAATCATAAATGGATCCTAGATTCACTACAGTGCCAGACGTGATACTATGAAACAATAAGAGGCCAACCAACGTAGCGGCTGATAGCCAATCTGACTTTGCAGTGTGTGTGCGTGTGTGGAAATCCGTGCTCATTTGCAGTCTGAACTTTGCAGGACTTCTCCATGGTGCAAAGCTTTTTTGGAGGGGCACTGTTCAGCACCCTGGAGAGCGCCTGTAAAGTTCACACAAGGCACAGCTTTGCCGTCCCTTTGGAATTAGAGCCCAATCCAGTTCCCCCAGCATTCCCACTGCTCCTTGATGTACCAGTGGGCCCTTCTGACACACCTTGAGGACTAGCCTTGCGAAGAACGCTTTGTGGCCATCCAGCCCCAGATATAATCAGGGTGTGAGCTATTGAGGTGAACTCCATTGCGCCGAATAGTATCAGCTAGGATGGACCAACTGAAATTGGTAAAAGGTCCCCCCACGGTATTCCAAGGTATATGGCACTGGTAGATGGAGGCTTTGCTTCACGTACATGCGTAATTAATTGTTGATAAACCGAGCTTCCATGAGTTTTTCTAAGCTATCCGAAGCATCTTGTGGAAACACAATCCAAATGCTTCATTAGGCGTGGTGAAAAGACGCCTGTTCTTTTGTTTGTCCTGAACTGACTGAACATCTGGACAACTTCTGGGCTTGCGTGGTGTCATTGACTTTCTCATCAGCTTGGTAACGAGGGGCTTGTGAACCTTGCTTGGGCCTCCTGCCAGGTCTCCTGAACTTTTGCCCGTCTGGTATTCATTTCCTTCTGGAATATTCTCTGGCGAACATGTGTCCCCCTTCTCAGGGTGCGGTGATGACGGAGAATGTCCAGCTGCACACCCTTCCACCCTTCCTTCTTTGCTCCACCTTCTCCACCAACCTTGATGCCGTTCACATCACACCTTTCGTTTCTAACGTCCAGGCTGTGAGGCCTGGCGCTCGGATCGGCAGTTCGTAGAAATGGGGAACGAATTTCGTTGGATTTGGTCCTTTTGACGAAAGCAGCTTTTTCACATGTCTCTGCTCTCATAGCAGGAGGCAGTGCACCTCGACTTGAGAATTCAACACAACAGGGATAGAATCCCCCCCCCAAAAAAAGTCGGGAGATCTCACAAGCAAACAAGAAATCTTTCCCAAAGTTTATCCCTTGGGATTTGAGCTGAAATTCTCTGGCATAGCTCTGCAAAACATAGAACTTTTAGGGACAAATTGCCGGAAGTTGAGAAATCTCTAGACATTACCTGTTGCTGAGGTTTCTTAACTTAATGGCAATGTGCTTCCAAAAGTTACACCAATTATAATAATTGTAGAACTGCAGAGCTGGAAGGGACCCTATGGGTCATCAAGTCCATCCCCTGACAAGGAGGCCCAGTGGGGATTCGAACTCGCAGCCTCTGGCTCCGCAGCTGGAGACCTCAACCACCAAACTATCCAGCAGTTCTTTTGTACTGTGCCATCATGACTTTGACCCTTAACTTCCTTTCTTTGCCTTTCCTTTTCCATATTGGCAATTTTTGCAAAAACAATTAAATAAAATACAAATCTCAATTTTTCTTGTCTTGCAGACAATCCTGTTATGTCTTCCAGAGAGGAGCTCATATTTCGTGCAAAAAAAAAAGTTTTATACAAAAAAAGAGAGTTTTGTTTTGCTTTGTATCTCCTCTTTCCTTCCAAAGAGCTCAACCCGGCTCTCAACGGCTTTTCAGAAGGGAGAATAATAAAAATACTTTCTTGGACAAAAATTCCAGCGTTCCACAATCAGGTGAGCCATTGGTCGTGAGAGCTGTAGGATTCTGGAAGTGGTTGGCCAAAAAAGTAACTTTTCCTAGCTCTGGATGTTTCCTGTATTGAAATCCTTTTAAAGGCTCCTGTGAGGTGGGACAGGCTTTACAGAAAAAGAATTTCTCAACACGATCTAGTGAGTTTTGGCTGAGGTAGGATTTGAACTCCTTCCTGTCTTCCCAGTCTCAGTTCAACAGTTTAATCACTCTACAATACCTGCTGTAAACACACCTACCAACGGAAAGCTAGGAAAAACTGAAGGCAGCAGGAAAAGAGGGAGACCAATACAAGATGGATTGACTCCTTAAGGAAGCCACAGCCTTCAGTTTCCAAGACCTAAGCAGGGCCAGGAAGGATAGGACTTCTTGAGCATCACTCGTTCATCGCGTCACCATGGGCTGAAGGTGACTTGATGTCACATAACAAAAAAATCAACAGCAACAAACCAACGGAACATGTTTTGCACAGAACCTGTTCCAAGGAGGGCGGTTTTGAAGCCAACAATAACCCACCACAAACTTTAGTAAACGGAGACTCCACAAAAGCTGTCAGCTCCAGCTGTGGAACCTTCTTACGGGATCACAAAGCACTCTGTGTAGGTTCAAGGCTCACTCATGATTTGCTCTCAAATCGAAACAAACCCTCTTGCCCATTTGTACTTCAAATCTGTCCATCGTCTCCACAATGGGGACGGCTGCTATGAAAGAAGGATTGTTTTCTATCGGCCTGGAAGGGAGGAGGGTCTTTTCCTGGTTTCTTAAGGCTCGTTAGCACAAAAGACAAAGAGAATTTAGACACAACACAGAACGACTTATGGGTTCCTTTCCTCCAGCCAAGACACACAGAGTTTCAACCCCCGTGTCCTCGCACCGGCCAAGATCTCTCGCGGATCAGAGATCGCCTGGCTCACAACAGACGGGAAGCTTTTTGTTGGAATGAGAGAAAGGAGCAATATTTCCCACCGGCATCCAAGCAAAACAGAGCTATGAAGATCAGCTGGATCTGGGATAAAACAACACATATGTCAATACTTAAACGAGGAGCCGAGGCAAATATTTGAACTGGACGAGGTAAGGGGCACCCCGGCTCTTGCCGAAATGCCTGAGTCGTAGGAGTATTTTTGATCCCATGTCTTTCAGAGCGATCTCCCGCCCCAGAAGAAGAGAAATGAGGTATCTTTATAAGAAAATCAGAGCAACTGATGATTTACAAGCATATTGACATATTGATGGTTTGAGATAGTTCTCAGACATATCATGAGATGCCACCCATCATGTGAGCTGGCTGGATAGCTCAGTGGGTTGAGGTCTCTGGCTGCAGAGCCAGAGGATGAAAGTTCAATTCCTCACTGGACCTCCTGGGAGAAGAACCAGCCTATATAGCCATGGGCAAGCTGCACATTCCCAGAGCAGCTCCAGAAGAAAGGAATGGTAACCCACTTCTGAGTAATAGCTCAGCTGTTTAGGTCTCTGGTTGCGGAGCCAGTGGCAGGAAACTTTTATTCCCCACTTGTGGTAGAAAAGCCAGCCTAGGTAGCCTTGGGCAAGCTGCACAGCCCCAGGGAGCCCCCAGAGGAAAGAGAGGGTAACACACTTCTGAGTCTTCTCTACCTGGAAATCCATCCATCAATCCATCCAGGGCATGCTCTGTACAGGACGGCATTCAATCTCTGAGCAGAGTTTTAAAGAAAACCTACCATATTTTTCTTTGTATAAGACGCCCCCCACTTTTCTACTCCAAAATCAAGAAATCTAAGTGGGGCTTAGCAAGTGTAGGGGGAAAGGGATCAAAGCACTGCAGGATCGCTTTGATCCCTGATTTCCCTTCCACTTGTTTTTGTTCTCTCTGCAGCTTACTTCCATGTATTTATTTATTTATTTATTTATTTATTTATTTATTTATTTATTTATTTATTTATTTATTTATTTCATTTATATCCTGCCTATCTAGTCAATTGTGACCACTCTAGGCGGCGTATAAGACGACCCTCAATTTTTAGTCTAAAGATTTTAGACAAAGGTATAGTCTTATACACGGAAAAATATGGTATTTCTGGAACATTCCCTTCCCCTTCCACCATCCTCCTTTGACATGTTGGCTGTTTATGCAGAGTCAGCCACCTTCCGGAAGCTTCTTTTCCTTCCCAAGGCTGCTCCTCCTCGGCATAGTGACACCAAGGCCTACAGGACGCAGGAAAATACTGAGCAGAAACAGACCCTGAAGAAAGGGGTGGAGGGACCTTCCTCATTCTCGTTCCCTCTCTCTCTCCCCCTCTGGAGACAACATCATGATGAGAAGCTTTTGAGGAATGAACTTCTACGACTTCCGAGCACCTCCCCCCCCCCCCGTCTGCCAGAAGTTGTCAGTTTTGGTTCCTCCTCATCTTCTACTCGTCCATTAGGGGAGTTCAGTCCAACCGGTTTTGTTAACAAATTCAAAGCCATGGGTTAGAGGGCACATTCCACCTCCCGCTAAGGTCAAATGCAGACTAAGATGCAAAGCGTGGAGAGCACCAGATTCAAAGCTGGCGTGGACCAGATCCAGAGCGAGAGAGGAGTCTGGGAGCTCTCGTGGCATCCTCGGCAACAGCTCATCTCCAATGGCAACAAGCGGACTCTTTGGGTCCAAGACCATACGTGGGGTAAGAGGACGACGACCAGGCAGAAGCTGGCAACGGTGTGGAATGAATGACGCCACGGACGGGCACAAGGTGATGTCGTAACCAGTAAGACTGCAATGAAAGGTGGCTGCACTCTTGAGCACCCCAGTTAAGGGGTGCAACAGAGGTTCAAAGGATTTATCCCCTCCATCCATGTCTGTTTTGTTTCCCTCTGTATGTGTGTGTGGAAGGAAGGAAGGGAGGGAGGGAGGGAAGGAGAGAGAGAGAGAGAGACAGACAAGAGGAAGGAAGGAAGGAAGGAAGGAAGGAAGGAAGGAAGGAAGGAAGACAGACAGACAGACAGACAGACAGACAGACAGACAGACAGACAGACAGACAGACAGACAGACAGGAGGAAGGAAGGAAGAGGGACAGGAAGAAGGAAGGAAGGAAAAGAGAGAGACAGAAGGAAGGGAGGAAGGAAGGAAGGAAGGAAGGAAGGAAAAGAGAGAGGAAGTAAGAGAGGCAGGAAAAGAGAGAGACAGGAGGAAGGAAAGAAAACAATGTTGTTTTAGATACCTAAGAATTACAATTGGGGAAGGGGTTCACGATTATAAAATATATTACTAATGACTGTGTGCCATCAAGTCAATTCTGACTTACGGCAACCCTTTTCAGGGTTTTCCAGATAGAGAAGACTTAGAAGTGGTTTTCCCTTCTCTTCCTCCAGGGGGTGCCCTGGGGACTGTGCAGCTGGCCCAAGGCTACCCAGGCTGGCTTTTCTCCCTGGAGGAGAATCGAACTCCCAACTTCTGGCTCCGCAGCCAGTGACCTAACTCACATCACACAGTAGGCTGAAATCCTACTCCGTTTTTACACCAGCGTAACACCATCAGCACAAAACTTGGGGGCATCTGGACGCCGTGGCCGTGGTGCAGCAAATCACATGGCTTGGCATGCAAAAGCTAATTAGAGGATGCCTTCACAGAAATGGGTTTCTCCATAACGAGGCATTCCCCCTGCCCGGCTATTTTTGACGACCCCACAGATGAAGAGACACCTTCACACAAAATCTTGGTGTAGGGAGATGCTGAGGGCTTTTCTATCACCCGCACGGAAAAATCTGTTCTTCCCAAAAACTGACATGGAGGACCAATTCTCTCTAGAAATAATTAGCCTTTCTCTTCCGTCTCATTCAAGGCTATTTGTAGCCTAGTGTTTGCTTTGGCATCAGAGATGCCTGCCAACTTTTTTTTTTCTGGCCTGGATCCGGCGTCCTTTTAAGAAAAAAAGGGGGAAAAAATCACAGCGGGCCAGGGAAGGAGAGGGAGGCGAGCCGGCACCCGGTTTCAACAGCTGCATTGACAGGACTTTTCATGTCCACTTCCTCCTCATTGGCAAGCGGGGCCGAAGGAGCCCCGGCTTCATTCATAAACGGCGCTGGCAGCTGGCACCATCTGCCCGGCCCTTCGTTAGGCGTAAAACCCGGCGTGGCCGTGGCGGAAGGGTTTTAACCCTTCCCCGTCCGGCTGCTTCCCGCAACGCACGGTGCAGGTGTCCAGCATTGGCAGAGATAAGCGCCATCCATCAACATCATAAACTCACACACTTAGGGGCTTGTTCTCCTCGACAATCAAACCACACACAATTTCGTCCCTCCTCATACAGTGTGTGCATTTTGAAACTGACAGAGACTCACCCACAGTCCCTCCTGTTTTTAATTTTTTTAAAAAAAGCTTACTGGATCTTCAAGCCCTTTGCATTGTGTCTGATAAACACTGGAGCAATTTTGAAGATGGGCAGACGATATTCTCTCTGTGTCTCGATATTCTGGCCTCTGCTACAGGAACTTAATTGTAGGCTTTAACACAGCCGACTGTGTTTCCCAGAGCGCAATTCCCCGAACAAAATTCTCCACTGTGTGTTGTTTTATTTTCTAACACTGGGCCACCCCAGCGTTGGGGCTTCAGGCTTTTCAGCCACATCCGTCTCTCTCCAAGCAGCAAAGGAGCATCATCATCCTCTTAAGAACGGCTGAGCTGGAAGGGGCCCTACGGATCATCCAGTCCAGGCCCAGTGGGGAATTCAAGACAGCTCATTGTATTATTATTATTCAAAAATACCAGGCATAGCCAGTCAAAATTACAAAAAAAAAATTGACTGGTAATTTATATTACAAGTTGGAACCAAAAACTTAAGTACAGTACCTGTTAAATATCGACATAGTATAGATGCTGCTCCTAATAGTGCCATTTTTTTGTAGCCCTGATGATATTTCTGAAATCTGCAACTGCTTATAATACTGTGTGAAATTATTATTATTATTATTATTATTATTATTATTATTATTATTATTATTATTATTATTATTATTATTATTATTATTATTATTATTATTATTATTATTATTATTATTATATCATCTCAATTAAAAGCCCCACAGAACCCCACTTCCAGTTTTCTTTTCTGTGACGCCGAACGAGTCTCCAACTCCCTTCCCTTCTGCCAGGAAAAACAAAGACCCATTCGCTCCACAAAGCCCTCTGAGGAGGGATAGAGTTAGCCTGAGGTCTGACGCTCCTCGTTCCCATGTATTTTCTCCTGGCTTCCTCTGCCCTTTTCTGATTCATACCCAGAAAACCACAGGAGCAAACATGAGCCTGGATTAAATTAAGGCCGAGCGGGAGAACTGGTTTCCGTTTCGAGCCGTGAACTCTTGTCCTGCCGGTACGAGGACGCAGGAGTAACTCCAGGCCTTACGGGAACCCTGAGCGGCTTCACATGTTACAGGATGAGGTCAGAGACCCGAGAAGGTGGGTGCGCTGGTGTGAACCGCTCTGCCAACAGCGGAGGGAATAAGTGTCTAGCGTTTCCGTGTCAAAATTCTGCTCCGCGTTCACAATCGGCATTCCTTCCCTCTTCTGTACAACAAACGCACGCACGCATGCACATGTGAGGAAATGAACCGTATCTCAGGAAATGGATTTCAATCCGTGAAGGTTTAGGCCGTGAAAAATCTGCTCCTCTTACCACAGGACACATCGTCCTTTTACCCTAACGGCCTACCTGTCTATCTGTATTTAATAATGATAAATAATCATGAATATAAATAATAATAAACGATCAAGAAAGAGTTACACATACCTCACCTGGTGACCCTCAACACGCTAACAAGAATGTGCTTAAGAATGAATAATCCTCATGTGCTAACAAGACTATTCTGTTTTACGGTGGCCCTTTTCAGGGTTTTGCAGGTAGACAATACACAGAAATGTTTTTCCCATCCCCTTTCTACCAGGGGCGCCCTGGGACTGTGCGGCTTGCCCAAGGCTACACAGGCTGGCTCTTCTCCCAGGAGGCAAAGCGAGGAATCAAACTCCCAACCTCTGGCCTTGCAGGCAGAGACCTCAACCACCGAGCTATCCCTGTTTCACAACCATAAAATAAAAGAAGCGAGAGCAGCCGCTTAAAACCGTGGTTCACAACTTTCACCAGCTCATCCGATAACACAACGCAAGCCCGTGGTTTTCTAGGACGCCGTTTCTAGGTTTGTGGGCCTTGTGGGATCGCATTAGCGTCGACAGTAAGGGGTTTAGCTGTTAAAACATATTTATCGCTTCCGGGAAGGTCTCCAAGGGAACCTTCATGGCCGTTTGGGATGGGGAGAGATAGCACATTGTATGGGCAGAAGGACCTCCGGAAAGAGGGAGTGTGAGTTTTTACAAACGGTTGCGAACGCCTGGTGTCTCGTCTTCGCTCCTGCCTCACGGAGGCCACGCCTGCCACCAGCATCAGCTGAGAACTGTGGGTTTAAACCACACGACGGAAGGCTGGTGGTGGGGATGCTGGCCTCTGCTCTCCTCCACACGGCTTTTTCAAATACTAATTTTCCTCTTGGTGGCTCTCCGATAGGAAGTCACCCTGCCAACAGACAATGGGGGTAGCTAAAAACAGCTTCGGGTGGAAACGTGTGGGCTGAGGAAAAGGTCAGGAAATTCAAGATCACCCTTGGGCAAAAGGATCAGGGCATCCGTGTGCCCTTCTTTACAACGTACTCCTCTGTTTGAAGGGTATCGGGCAGCCTTCTGCCTCTAAAAGCATCTTGGAGTTTTCAAATGTCCAAAGGGTTAGCAATGCAGAGTAGGAAAGACTACAATGTCCAGAATCCCCAGCCAATATGGCCAGTGGGCATGCTAGCCAGGGCTAGTTCTGGCTCCAGGCCTGGTGAGGAGCGTGCCTCAGGCGGCAGAGAGCGGCAGGGGGGCACTGAATTCACTCCGTTGTGAGGCGGCTCTTTTGACTTGAGAACCAGCAGAACAGCTAGATCTCCAGATCTATCTCCCTGCCCAAGGTGTTGCTCCTCGAATCCAGGACACAATGAGAGGGGCGACCTGAAATATCGGCTGTAGAACGGTGTGGGCAGCTTCCTGTCATGCTTTGGATCTAAGGACCCCCGGAGCAAAGTAATGCAAGTTTCCGTGTGGCGGAAACAGGGGTGTCACCAACCCCAACACCTTCAGTACAGTATGGTGAGATACGGTGGCAGCGGCAGGACACACTGGACATACCCAAACCTATACAACGGCCAAGGCAGCGTTCCACCTCTCACCTACACAATTCTGGGAAATGCAATCCAAAACATATAAAACCATCCACCGCACCTTCATGCCTCGTCTGCTTGCACCTTAGGATGCCCAATGACCGCAAAAGGGATGCACTCAGGGAGAAGCTGCATCCCATATCCAGAAGGAGTGCTCCCTAAAGTGCTGAAACAGGTTTAAGTGTGACAGCTGCACTCAGAGATAACAACAGATCTCTGATCATTCGACGGGAAATGAAGTCCCTCTCAAAGACCGAACGATAATGATGACGAGCTGCCATGTCAGTTCAGACTCATGACAAGCCTCCCAGGGGTTTCCAGTTCCTCCTTCTGAAAGTACTCTAGGACTACCAGGAAGCTTGTTTGGGGCCACACGGGTGGCAGGGCAAATAATCCCACGTGCCACATCCACTCCCAAGTGACCTCGGGCAGCTTCTTCTCTTGAAAGGCACCGTGGGGATTTGAACCCCCAGCTCCGGCCTCGGCACATCCCGCCCCTGAGCTACATCATAGCATCCAGCCATTATGAGGTTAAAAGAGAGAAAGAGAGAGAGAGAGCAGTTTGCAAAGAGGGAACCAACACAGCTTAGGGAAATCTCCCGAGAGAAAAGCCAGCCTTCTCCTGACAGATGGGCTCAGGAATCAGAGAACTGGCCATCTTTCCCTGGGAGACCCTTCCTGCCACCTCATTCTCTAATCAGCTCTACAGTCTGGGGAAAAAGCAAGCAGCGGCCGTTTCAAAGAGTTCTCCGTCAGGGGGAGGATTTGTCGGTCGAATCCGGGAAATGGGGAAGCAATTAAGGACGGACAGGCTGGTCTGATCCAATTTGTAGGTCGGCCCCACCCTGTCTGCAGGCCAATGGATCAAGGAACCTTAGAGCCTCCCCAATGGCTTCCACAACGCCAACATGGCTGCGCTCGGCTCTCACAACAAACTGTCCTTCTCAGTTGTATTAAGGATGCCGCTAACTCCCGGAGATAGAATATTATGGGCTGTCTGCCAGGGAAGACGTAGGCTTCTTCCCTCTCTAACCCTACTATGATTATTAAAGACGGATGCACCATGTTGGAATTGTGGATCGGTGTGAATTAGACTAACGTAACACTAAACAACTCATTCATCCCCCCCAAATTCTGGAAAACTATCCCCCCAGAAGCTGTTGTCTCTCGTGACCCTGAGTTAGAAAATTTAGAATCAACCCCACCTTACGCATCATACGGTTGTTAAAAATATTTAAAATCAGTCCATCAGCCAGGAAGAAGTAGGGATTTAGCAGGTACCCATTGCAACATTTTCAAACGCTGCTACGGCAAACAAGATACGAACTTCCATTTGTATGCTCTCCATACAATACAAAACAAGCCGGGTCCATCTCCTCAGCTCCGTCACTCGTGATTTTCTTTGCTCAAACGCAACACCAACGGGGACACGGGTGGAAAAACTGGATCTTCACTGCCGGCCGATCTCTTTTTAAGTGTGTTTTGAATTAGGCACCCCAATCCATCATGACAAAAGTCTACAGTCAACTTCCCAGCTCCGGATACAAAGGGCTGGATTATTTACCGCCGATCGTGAGCCAGGCCTCGGAGAGCAGATTTCTTTCAAGAACGGCCAAGATCTGTCAAGGCTGGGGCGGGAGGGGAACCTGCCTTCGCCTGAATCATGGCGTCAAATTGTGTGGACAGTCCTTAAGGACAGTGGAAGCCAGCTGTCACGGTGCAACAGAAATCACAGAGTTTGAGAAGGCGGGATGGAAGGAGATTGCTCAGCGGATTCAATCTCTGACTGCAGAGCAAGAGGGCAGGAGTTCGAATCTCCCCCCCCCGGGTCTCCTTGACAGGAGCTGGATTCGAGTCCCTTCCAGCTCTGCCATTCTAAGATGACTCGAAGATGTCCAGCTGGAGACCTTCAGGTAAAAGCCTTCAGAGTTATCAACCTGCTCTTCTTGAGGTCATTTCTCTCCCGTATCCTTGACAAACCCAGGGTTATTCCTGGGCAATTCTGAGATGATAAAACAAGGCTCTGTGGACATCTTGGTACCCTAAATAAGTAAATAAAGCAAGCAAGGCAGGAAAATACTGCTTCTGTTCCTAGATGCACCACAAACTAGACTGGCAACCTTCATAGATCTTCCTATAACTCCGGAATGGGGACTGGGGTCTGTCTGGGGTCTGGGGACCATGTGCCCCCCTGGCCCCTATATGCTGGAATTTAATTTGGCCTCACAAAAATGGCCAAGAAGTGTATATGGGGGGCAGGCAGCAGTACCTGGTTTTGTGACAAGGGGCAGGTAAGGGCCCACTGAGAACTGGGAGGGCCCATCGAGAGCTGTCCGTGGTCCTGATTCCTGTTTAAAACGATACCTGCTATTCCAACAGGTGGATTTTTTTATTAAAGGGATGTAGGGATGGGATTTTGGGATATATGGCCAAGCTCTGCCTAAGCGTCCTACTCAGGAAGAAAGCTCCCAGCTAGCACTGGGGCAGGAACAGGAAGTTTAGCTAGAGCTAGGCCTTAAAGTCTTCCTCTTTAGGCCCGGCTTCCCAGGTGAGCCACATTTAGGTTCCGCAAAGTGTCCATCTATGAGGTCAAACTCCCAGAAGGGAGAAAGATGGGACTGGTCGCTCTCTTGTCAAACAACTCCCTGTCTTTCTCAGCTTGCTTCCATCGGCCACCTCCTAAGCCACTGGCTCATGGTACGCCATCTTTCACTGGACACCTGAATACCAAGCACTGAAGACAAATGACAGAGAAGAGGCATGTTTCATGATTATCTCACTAATAATAATATAAGACAAGTCAAAAACGGTTCAGTGCCTGCATTTCTTTCTAGCACCTTGAGGGCTCAGCTTCCACTGTTGCCACGAGCAACGGGAATTCTCTCACCGCCAGAAAGCTACCCATCTACAGTCGATTTATATCCACCAGGACAACCGTCAACACTCCGAGTGCCTCTCTTTCCATCTTCTTCTCATCTCACCTTCAATTAATGAGGAAATCGTCCTTCTGCTAGCCAACCACGCCAAGGTCTTTACAAGGATGGATGTTCAACCACGCCGGCACTCCAGAATAGCCGTGGCTCCCAGAGAGAGCTAGCAAGGAGACATCGGCCGCGTCAGAGAAGGACGTTAACGAAGGAAGAACTTGACCTTGAGAGTAAGGGGGAGCCAGAAGTGGGGAGTTCGATTCCCCACTGGGCCTCCTGGGAGAAGAGCCAGCCTGGGTGGCCTTGGGCCAGCTGCACAGTCCCAGGTGTCCCCCTAGAGGAAGGGAATGGGAAGACACCTCTTGAGTATTCTCTGCCAAGAAAAGCCACAAGTCAAAATTGACTTGATGATATATTATTGTTGCTGCTGATGCTGTTGTTGTGTGTGGCACAATGGAGCAAGTCTCCACTAGCAAGAGCCTTACAAGTCAAATAAAGCTTAATGGGTTTGCATGCATCTCATGCGTCTTCATCCACTTCCCAACCTCTGCCTGCCATCCTTCTATGACATCAGAAGGCCCCGCCTCTCTGATATCACACAGCTCCGCCCTCCCTCACCTTGGGCCCTGGAGTCTCTGGGAAAGAGATGTGGCCGGCCTCGTGGTCCTATTTAAGGGACACACGTGATGCGCTAAACCAAAACAGAGGAGCAGAAGCTTTGACCAGGAGGACGTGGACATTTTATTTCATGGGATTTTAAAGAACGACGAGAGGGAGTCACCGCAGGCATCCGTGGCTTGGAGGATCTGAAAGGCATATTGTCCACTGAACCCCATTTTCTTATGTTTTTGGTCAGAGGGAGAGAACACTCTGTCCCGTTTTGCAGAGATGGGCCTGACCTCACGGGGTTCCCAAGAACGGCCAAAGGATAAAAATGCATAGGCTGATCATGTGGTCCAAGGAGGAGCTTGGACAGGGCAGGGGAATGAAAAGATGGAGAGGAAGCACAGAGAAAATTAGATCAATGGATGCTTCTCAAAATGGACATGAATGTAGTGTGCTATGCCAAGCGCTCCTTCCCAGGCTTTAAGAAACAAGGGTGGCTTTATGAGCAATGGTATGTAGAGAGAAGCCACAAGGGTCATCACAACAAAGCATCACCCCTGAGGCCATCTCTGGAGGAACTTCTTCCCTGCCTTGGTTTGATTTGAGTAATAGTTCTGAACCTCGCCGCTTCTGCCCTCCCACTTCCATTTCCATGTAAGGCACCCTCACACCATGTCTATCCATTGTGTCCTTTGCAAACCACAACCTGGACTTTGAAGGCCTGGCGATGGGGCTTCTGGGGTTCCGTCCGGGCCCCAAGACTGTTACATAGGGTGGAATCCTTTCTTCTTTAAGCCCAAATCATCAAACTAAGGGTGAGGTGGGGACCTTTAGGTTCTGGGGCTGAATCAGCCCCCCCAAGAAACTCCACTTTTGCACCCTAACTACTTACAAGTAATTCAGTTACATGTAATTAGTTTTTTTGTGGGAAATGACTAATGGAATTACTAGGTACAATACTGATTTTAAGGGTTGTGAGTAATAAGTACATTACTTATGCTACTTTTGGTAACGACAAATGAAGTTACTAATTACAAGATTACTTTTCAGGGGTTGTGGGTAAGACCTAAGTTACTTAGATCTTATGAGCAACACTTAGTTTCTTTCAAGTCTTACCTTTCAAGGTATTTTTGAATCATTAGCAAGAACCTTTTGGACTTTATGGCATACTTTTTATTATTTAGCAAAGGAAGCATTCTCAGGTTTTCCCTTCCCTATTTTTATAAATATGTCTAGAATGCAATATCAGAATCGGCCTCGTGGGGGCGACCAAGAGCACTCTCTTGCCTTTTTCTCAGCCCTGCAGGTAGCCACAACACAACTGCACCGTACTAATAACACACAACAACAAATTACCCGTGAGAGGCGAAACGCAACAGCGAAGAAACACAAAGCTCTTTAAAAATGTAGCATTCTGAATTCTGTGCGGATCTCAAGAAGAGGTTTATGAGCGACCATCCCAGAATTCGTTCTGGAAGGCGTTGAGAAGACCAAGGTTCACCAGGCAGATATTCTCTGAGGAAATGAGGGTCTCTGGCACCCCACCCTCAAGAAAGGAGAGGAAGTCTTGCTTTCCTGTTTGAATCGCCGGCCCTCCTGATCTGTCTCCAGAAGGCCATCCTGAGGCGGCTTCCTCAGTGTATTGTCTTAGTCCAGATTTTGCTTCCTATCCTAACCCTACCTCCTCCGTTAATCTTCTCTTGAATATTAGAACGTCTTTCCCGACCTCTGATGGTTCCATTATTGCTTCTCCGTTAAAATTACAGGGAGACTTAATCAAAGTGGGGATGCTCCGTGAAGAAGCGATTCCCGCTTCTTCATCATGAGACAAAGCAGGTTTGGGCCTAGAAAATTTACAAATTGTTTGAAAAACAGTGGTCTAGGCTGAGGTTGGGAGTTCGATTCCTCCCTGGGCCTCCTTGACAAGGGCTGGACTTGATGGTCCACAGGGTCCCTTCCAGCTCTAAGATGATGATGATGATGATAAAATCATAGCTGCTGGGCCTTCCACCCCACCCGCCAGAACAAGCCACAGCCGCCAGTGAGAACGGGCAAGCTGTTTCGTGAGGCAATGGAACCTGGTCAAACTGAGTTTGCCCTTTCGGACTACAAAACCCAGCATCCCCTAGCTAGCGGGGGAGCTAAAATCCCAGGAAATAACTTTTTTCCAAACTCCACCATGCAATCTCTAACCATGTGTTCCCAGAAGCCCAGAGATGATAATTATAAAGTCAAGCTGCCAGACTCTGGAACTCCCTGCCACTGGAGCCCAGGCTGGCCCCGTCTTTGCTGCTCTTCCACAAGCAGAGCAAAGACCTTTCTCTTCAGGGAACCTTTCCCCCCCAGTGACTGTCAGAGGGGTTTTTAAACGGACTGTTATCCCTTGTTGCTTTGAATGAGGTTTTTGGTCTTGGTTTTCTTTACCATTAGTAGTGCGGGATCTGATTCTTTTAAAAATATGTGTACACTTACTGCTTTTAGTTTTTAATTTATTTATTTTTAAATGATGTGAACCGCTGTGGGTTGTTTTTCAGGGAGAAAAGGTAGGATGAAAACATGTTAAAATAAATACATAAATAAATAATCCTCTGCACACACTCACGCACCCAGAAAAAGAGTCTGGGGGAACCCTCTCTTCTCCTCCATCTGTTGCTTTCGAGTTATCCCTGGGAGCCTTTGCTGCTAACGAGTCATTTTTAAGCCCCAATAAAAGAACAGATTTCTGTCTGTTGGGGGCAAGGAGAGCCGGCATTATCTCGCACACCAAAATTACATAAATCTATTTAGGCTGGGCTAAACGCTCTGCTTATTTAGGAGCTGAGTGGTCGTTTCCGTTCCAGCCTCGCACCCGCCACCCTTGGCCCGTGACATCACGCCTTAAGCCTTTGTAATAAATATCTGTAGTTATCCCAGTTTGGCCTCTCGGCGTTTTGCACTCCTTGTCTTCCTACAGACCGGTTATTTTTTTTAAAAAAAGGAGGGAGCTGATGTGACGGGCAGAGGAGAGAGATCAAGAACATGTACAGTTTATCCACCTTCTATCTTGCTTGGGTCCCAAGCTTTAAATCCATTTTGGTGGGAATTCGTTTTCCGAGCCACACGAGGAAACGGCTTACAAATCTCATAATCCCCCAGGCCAAATTTTTTTAAAAAATATATATATACAAATTTCCCCCCAAAATCTAGCCAGGATTCAAAGAGGGCCCCTCAACCCCTGGAAAAAGTGAGCCATGCAAAAATTCAGTGTTATCCTAAAAGTTCTGATTACTAACTTTCAGGAACTCATCTGGATTGACTCCTCTCTGTGCTTCCAGGGTCTCGCACGCTTGTCGGCCACAGTTTAGAACCTGGACCTTTCCCACTACAATTCCAATCGTCCCCAGCCAGCGTAGCCAGCCATATGGGAGTTGTAATTCCCCAAAACAGCGCTCTTTGTGTTTGATCGGAGTTTAGAAAAGGTCCGTTTTTTCACAACTGCTCCCAGAAAACCCAGCCCCAGCACAGCCAGCATCATGGGAGTTGTAGTTGCCCTCGTTAAAAAAATACAGTTTTTGAAGCTCTGATCCAGAGAGAAAAAGGCGGACCTCCACTGGCTTCGCCCTTCCTGAAGTTCGCCCCCTTTTCATCACTTTCCACCCCCTCTTCCAAACAGTGACTGCAAGAAAGGAGACACAGAGAGGCCAATACGCTGGCTTTTTCTCGGAAGGCAGCTGCTCTCTCGGAAAAGACCGGCCAAAGCATATGGAGGAAGTCCAGGTGATTGCTCGGAAACACCACACAACCGACAGGCACCCCAGAGCAGTCCAAAATCGAGACGGCAGCTCCTGGGGTGAGGATGTCACAACGACACTTTCCGCTTGGCGGGAGAAAGCGCACGCCGATCGCCCAACATTCAGACTGGCTTCCAAAGATCTCCATCCGCCGTTCTTCTAATGTAACGGCAAGATGGGCAGAATTTGGGGAGGTGGCCATTTGAGTTGTAAAAATCAGAGGGGCAGGGTTCAATTTGGAAGCACCCGCCCTTGTTGGGATGGGTCCTACAAGTGGCCGGATCGGTCCGCATCAATGGACGAGTTCTGGCGGTTCTGTTTACACTAGGAGCGGGTCTGTTTCGAGGCTAACGGCTCTTCGTCGTGCACGCACGATGTCCAAGATTTTGTGTTTCAAGCTCATAACCGCCTGTCGTTCCTGGAAGAACAGACTCCTTTCCAAACTGCTGCAAAGAGGGTCTCAAAAGCCAGAGAGAGGAGGGAAGATGGAGGGAGAAGCGGTGCTTCATGCTTGTAAGGTCGTCCCGGCTCACCTTAGGAGATCCAGCTCTAGAACACCATGGATTACATCACCCAGAATCCCCATCTGGAATGCTGCGGGGCAGGGACTTCGCACGAGCCTCCGACAGCTTCGTGGGCCCTACCCCTTTCCTGCGCCGGGTGCCTCCGCCACCCGCGGGGAGGCGCCAACCATGCCATCCAGCTCCAGAGTTCACGCCGGCGACCGCAGGCTCCTCACGACAATAGGCGTCGGCGCGGCAATTGGACAAGAACACGGAGCGGACGCCGAGCAAACAGGTCTTTCCAGGTCATTAGTATTGTTTATCTGAGCACCCAGCCTACATGCCTCTACATGGTGCACGGCAGGAATGAGGCGAAACCGCCTCCCTGCACTGATCAAAGAGGCTCCCAACTGTTGGGGGGACTGGAGTGTGGAAGGTTCGTTTTTTAAAATTTTTAATTAAATTTAATTAAAAGACGGCGACAACATGGGAGGCTTCCTTCCCTTCCATTTCCCCCAAAGTTTTACTTTTTAAAAAGATGATGATGATCTGAAGAATCCCAGCAAGAGTCCAACTGTGTTCATTTTTGGGGGGGGGGGGACAACACTTTCCATAATCCTGGTGATCATGATGGTGGTCGGGATTCTAGGTGTTGTAGTCCCCCCCCCCCAAAAAAATGACCTTTTTCTGAGCTCTACAAGAGTCGGATGGATGATTTTCCCAAAAAGAAATGTACTCCCCAAATGTTTTGTTCTTGAGTCACTCCTCTCGAGACCTTATCTGCCTCGTGTGATGATGTCCGAGGCAGACATGCAAACGCCCGCGGTGGATTGTTCTTTCCCCCATGGGAATAACGAGCTTACAAAGGGAAACCGTCCTGGATCCTTTTGAATCCCTCCAGCCTTGGAGCGCTTCACCACCTCCTGAAGTTATGGGTTCTGTTGTCGTACTGCTCTAACAGTTAAGAACTTTTTCCCGATATTCAACCAAATTCTGGCTTCCTGTCACTTGAGCCCATTCTTACGTGTCCTGCACTCTGGGATGATCGAGAACAGATCCTGCCGCTCCTCTGGATGATTGCCTTTCAGGTATTTGAAGACTTCTATCCTATCTCCCCTCCGTCTTCTTTCTCAAGGCTAAACATGCCCGTTTTCTTTCAATCTTTCCTCGTGGGGCTTGTGTTCCAGTCTCCTGATCCTCCTCGTCGCCCTGCTCTGAACTCGCTCCAGTTTGTTGGCATCCTTCTTAAAGTCTGGTGTCCGGAACTGGACACGGGACTCAAGAGGAGGCCGAACCAATAGACCTCAGTGGCCAGATTTTGAGGGATGTGGAACTCCAAGACCCATCATCCGCTCTCAAACTGGGCTGCAATGGACCTTGTAGTCCAGCTCAGCAAGAATACCCCAGTGCATGGACTCAGGAGGAAGGGATGCAAGGAGATGCATGTGGGCAGCTGACAGCGCTGAGTCTGCACGCGGGGGAGAAAATCACAGCCCGCCTTCCGGACTGACGAAAGAAGCCACTTTGGTGCAATACAGTCACAAGCGGGACGGAGGCAATGTAGTGCAATGGCTACAGCCTTACATTATACAGCTTGATTATAACCTCAGCACTCCCACCCCGGTCACTGTTTATCAAGTGTCTTGAGAGCCCCTGTGGAAGGGTGGCTTAAGCGGGTTCGTCTAGGACTCAGGAGTCCTGGGTTCAAATCCCACATCAAGCCATGTCCTAAGGAGGTGGCCCTGGGCCAGGAACGACCCCCAAATCTGACCTAGGCCGCTGAGATGTTGTGATGAGAGTAGAAAGGAGACAGACAGGCCGTGAGGAAATGTGGAATAAAAACGTGAAAAAGGAAGGAAGACAGCTGAAGTCATAATGAAGGGTGTTAAAAATCTCTCCTTCGTGATCTCTTGGAAGCCCCACCCCCTTGCATTTTCTCCCTGCCATCATTGCATACCAGGTTGTGATCATTTTCTCCAACCACTTGAAAATCCACCCATCATTCGGGGGGGGGGGTGAAAATGTATTTTCTGTGCTCATCAAACCCAGCCCCAACAACAGAAGAAAAAGCCACTATGGCTACAGATTGGTGGAAATTTGACAGTATTGCTTGCCCTAAACACACACACACACACACACACACACACACACACACAGAGATTTAGGATTTGAAATCCTTCCCATTGAACGTATGGCGCGGATGTGAAGGCTGCTTGCTAAAACCTTCCTTTCGACCTCTGGAGGTCATTTGCCTCCCTATGAAGCTTGAACCCAAGAATCCTTTTGGTTGAGTTTTAGGCCACGTACACAGAAATGCACAACACGGGGGGGGGGGTCATTTCCTTTTTAGAAGCAACACACATGCAGAGAGAGAGAGAGAGAGAGAAAGAGAGGTTCGCAGCAAGCACAGAAGCGATGAATGATGTTTCAAAAAGACACAAGCAAACCATCGGGTGCTTCTAGTGATTAAAACCCCAAGCAACATAGCAGCACTTGCACCCTTCGCTTTAAAAACAAGCATCGTTTGGTGCAATTTGCACCAAAAAACACCCTACGCCAAACAGCAGTTCGAACCAATGCAAACACATTTAACGAAAAGCACAAGAAATATGAAGCAGTGCTCACCACAAAGGAAAAACATGTTTCTATTCATCCCTCCATGTAGATGACAACTGGTGTACAGTACTTAAATTATGACATCATCATCATCATCTTACAGCTGCAGAGCTGGAAGGGGCTCTAGGGACCACTGAATCCAGCCCCCATCAAGGAGCCACAGTGAGGATTCGAATTCCCCACCTCTGGCTCCACAGCCAGAGAGCTAAACTCTCTGGCAGTTCTGTGCCCTGAAATGTACAGAAATGCAAACACAGCAAGAACAATTGTCCAAAATGTTTGGGACATCCGATGTGTCCCATACGATACAACAGTTTATTTAAGCCATCATACGTGTCCTAGATTCATAGCTTGTCATTCAATATTACCAGGGACGGCAGCCAAGGGAGAAAAACCAAATTTTCGTCCTACAATCCAGTTTGGCTTTAAGCGTCGACACAGCGGTCCATCTTGGTAGCAACGGCGTCCAAAGCAACAGGCAGGCCCAGAACGTTTCTATTTTTGGATACTATCCATGGTTTAAAAAAAAAATACTATATTGATTGATCGAAGACATCTCCTGGCAAGCCAAGGGGCTTGGCCTGTAGCCTATACACAATCAGTAAATAAAGCCCCAAACCCACAGAATCCAATCTGGCGTCATGCCCCAAAAGGATCATAGCAAAAAAAGAGAGGAAACATCTGGAGGAGGGGGTCATCCTCCTTTTGGCTTGATGCCACCAGATGCCTTTAGGGGCATCCCTCCCAGTCTGCTGGGTCTATTTGGGGCGGATGGGCCTTTCGGAGGAAGGTGTTCGGCCCAGGCGAGCCGAAGGCATCACAGGCGACCAACACAATTTGGCACAATTCTTGAAATCAGCGCAGGGGTTTGGGGGGAAAACAAATTGCGCTTGTTATTCCCCTGTTTTTCTGTTGTTCTAGTCCCGTGGTCCCCAACTTTGAGTCCCCGTATATTCTTGGACTACAACTCCCAGAAATCCTGGCCAGGACAGCTAGTGGCAAAGGCTTCTGGGAGCTGCGGTCCAGGAACATCTGGGGACCCAAGGCTGGGAACCACGTCTCTAGCAGAAACAACGGGGGACCAAACCAGCAGAAGACACTGGCTTGATTCCCCCCCCCCCCAGCTTTCCCAGGCAACCGGAAAATCCATTTCCCCTCCTGAAACTCCACCTCACTAGCAAACCCAGTATCCTGTTTCTGATACCTTGGGCCAACCATGGCACAGACCTACGTAACCTATCATCCTGCTTCACACAGGGTTGACCAGATGCATCTGGAAGAAAAGGGATCTTTTTGAGATACCGGAGGAAATATAGCCTAACTTATCTTATCTCATTTAATAAACAAAAGCTGCTAAGAGGAACAGCTTGGTTTTTTCCTATTTCCCTTTGTGGTCCTTGGTAGAATTTTTTTTCCCCCAAAAAAAGAGGTTTGTTGGGGTTTTCTTTTTAAAGCTACAGCTTCAGAAATTCACTATATTTCCAAAAACACCCAACTTTTCTCCCCAAACTGGCTGCAATCCTGCCACCACTTACATGAAAATTAGACCCACGGTAGGGCTGAGAACTCACAGATTCCTCCACCAACTCCTAGCGCTTCCCATGTTAAGAGGAAAATGTCTTTTCCATTGCCTTTTCCCTCCAGACACCCCATTCCTTCAAAGCTCCAGGTCCACACAATCTGATTTGCATATGAAATCTGAGTTGACCTCCTGATGACCAATCACAAAACAAAAGCCACATGATCTGCAACATACAGTGTGAGACACAGTTTTCCTTCTTCCAGGGACCTCTGCTTCTAACAGCATTCCTAGTTTTTCTTCTTGGGAAGATACACAGCAGGAATTTTGCTGACTTCCAGGGGAAACTTTAGATCCTTTCCCATCCGATAATGCCTTCCTGTCCCCAAATTTAGGATCAGCTCACGTGCTATGATAAATATTTACTTTTTTCCTCTTACAATGTTATCCCTCCAGGCACGCCGATCTTTCAGTGTGACATACCGGAGGCATGAGACTTCTAGATTAATCGGTGCTCGCTCCCAACTGGTCGGTGATAACACCCAAGCCAGTTTGAAAATGGGGATTGGGGCCAAAGAACCAGGCTGTTCTCTTTCTTCTTCCCTGGTGGTGATTGTGACTGTGGAGCCAGAAGGTGGGAGTTCGAATTCTGGGCCTCCTTGACAGGGGCTGGACTCGATGAGCCACAGCCCTGCCGTTCTAAGATGATTATTATATTATTGTGCATATACTATATATATTTAGATGTAGGTGGGTTTACACATACAAACCCAGGAAAAACTTTGATTTTCTTCCTTGGGGAGGGGCTATAACTCCCAACACCCATCATGCTGACTGAGGGGGGGCCCCTGCCATGTTAGACAGGGGATTCTGAGCATTGTGATCCACTCAAAATTGTTTTGTGGGGTTTTCTTTTTTTAAAAAAGCTGTAAATGCAGATCCTGACAGAGAAAGAAATGTCATTAGAGTAGACCTATGAGATCTAGCTGGACGGTAAGTGAACAGGGAGGTTGAGCCAGTTTCTTCATTCTGTCAGCCCTGGTGGTGATGAGAATAACCCGCATCACTCCAGAGGCAGGACTTCAGAGATGGGGCACTCCCTCTCCCACCCGTTCTACCTCACAGGGCCGTTGTGGAGGCTCAAGAAGGGGGGACGTGAGCCCCAGAGGGGACCTCGAGCTCCCCGCAGGAAAAAACACACACAAGCGACCCAGAGCAGCTAAGCGCCGTAAGGAACCGAGGCTTTCCCACCCGGATCGGCCCCACGTCCACAGATAAACGTTCCCCCCCTCCCGATCCTTTTAAGGCCCATCGTGGAGACACACACCCCCCTCTGGATGGCCAACGCCGCTGTGCGGAGCCTGAGCCACACCACACCGGCCTCACCCACGGAACCGTTGCCGCTGCCCCCCCCCCACGATCTCAGCCACGCGCAAGGCCATGGATGACCTTGATGAGACCAACGAGGCAAGAGAGAGGAACGCCAGGGCGCTGTCTCCGGCTGGTGGGTCTCTCTTCCTCACCAGGAGGCCACCACGCAAAACAGCTCGGGAGAAGGGGGGGGAACATGGGCCTCCCCTCCCTCTCCTCCCACCGCACCCCCCCCCCGTAAACCTGACATCCATGCCTTCTCTCTCGACCTCTTTCTCTCTCTCTTGCCCTCCTGGACGCCTTCCCCAAGCTTGGTTTTCTAGGCAACCCCCCCTCCCGTTTCCCTTTATTCCTTCTCCTGCCCAACTGAGCCCCCTCCAGAGGAATGAATGAGTATCCCTCTGTGTGTGTGTGTGTTTGTGTGTGTGTGTGTGTGTGTGTGTGTGTGTGTCCCTCCATATGGATGAATGTGTCCATGGGTGTCTGTCTCCCTCCATGTAAATGAATGGTTTGCGGGTGAGCATGTCTCCCTCCATACGAATGAATGGTGTCTCTGTGCGTGAATGTGTGTGTGTGTGTGTGCGCGCGCGCGTGTGTGCATCTCCCTCCATACAAATGAACGGTGTGTGTTTGTGTCTCCATCTGAAGGAATGGTATCCATCTCTCTCTCCCCGCCCCCCACTCTCTCTGTATGTCTCCCTCCATATAAATGAATGGCCTCCCTGTGTGTGCTTCTCCTCCGTGTCCGCTCTGGGGGACCAACCTCAGCCAGCGCTGCCCACCCACCCACCCCCCACGGCCGCCCCATGCTGCAGGCGGAAGGGGGCTGCCCCAAAAGCCCAGCCTCATGCTGCAGAGGAACCCTTCCAAGCCACCAGGCCTGAGCTGTGCCCAAACCCCCGCCCATGCTCCTAGATCTCATGAGGTCGGTCCAGGAGCACACACCCAACGCCCCTGCTCCTCGGCTCTCTCTCGCTCAGGGAGGGCCGCATCCTTCTCCACCCATCCCTGCTTCTTGATCCTTTTTCTCCTACCCTTCGCCATCTCTCTCTCTCTCTCTCTCTGTGTGTGTCTCCTTGCGTGTCATTTCCCGTCTGGGTCTCCCAGCCGCCGCCAACCCCCCCCCCTTTATCATGCGCCCAGAGCCTTTGTAAAGAGAGGAGAGCCAGGAGGAGATGCTTCTCTCCCCCCCCCCCCGTCCTCCTCCCTTTTTCCTTTCTCCTCCTTTTCTGCAAAGAAGCCAGATGCTCCGCCAGCAGCCGCGGTTTCTTACGCCAGGCGCACAGAAATCGCCCAGCCCCGCTTCTCCCCGACTTGGGGGGGGGGGGCAGCCCATGCCGGGGCGCCTCCTCCTCCTCCTTTTTTTCTCTCTTCTACGTGCCATTTTCATTATTACTATTATTATTATTATTATTAAAGAACGTCTTCCTCTCTCTCTCGCCGCCCGGCCCGCTTCCCTTGCCCAAAGGAAGAAAGGAAACCCGATTTAAAAATAATAATAATAATAATTTAAATCCCTCCGTGGAAGCGCCGGCGATGCCCTCCGAGCCTGCCACCCACCCTGGAGGCGATGCCAGCCGCCAGCTGCGGGCGATCGGAATCGCCTCGTCCTTGCCAGGCGCCCGCTTCCAACCTCTCCCTTCGGGGGAAAAAAAAATACGATTTCTTCTCGGGAGGGTGGTCTTCCCCCCCCTCCCCCCCCCACAAAAAAAAATCCAACCCGCTCGCCTGTTTCTCTCTCCAAGCCAGGAGGCGATCCGGGGGCGCCAACCCCATAAGGATGAAACCCCCCCCCTTCAATCGGGGGAGATTTTGGGGAGGGGGCGGAGGATTGGGTGTGGACCCCCCCCCTTTGGCTCCTCGATCCGCAGTGTCTCCCGAGGAGGAGGAGGAGGAAAAAGGCGGCGTAGGAAGCTTGGTGCTCCGCAGCCAGATCGCCCCCCCCCCAGGTCCCCGGTTTGGGGGAATCCGGACTGACTCCGGTTTGGGAGAGGGGTGGGTGGGGGAAATCGGATCCGGAGCCGACAGCCTTACCGGAATCGGGGCGAGTCCTTGATGCACTCCTCGAATTCCACCGTCATCTTGGCACCGGAGTGGCTTGGGGGGGGGGGTAGAAGGAAGCGAGTCCCGGGGTGTTTGGGGAAGGGCAGCGAGCTCACCAGCCGAGCCCCCGGAGGCGCATCTCCGGCGGGCGCAGGATCAGCCCCGGCTCGCCTCGCCTCGCCTTGCGCGCAAAGAGGACTGAGCCAAAGGCAGGCGGGCGGGCAGGCGGCGGTCCGCGCTGTCAAGGCAGGCGCAGGCAGGGAGCGTCTGCCAATTCCCACGACACCTCTCCGGGCTTGGTGGAGGGGATGGGGAGGGGGGCGAGAGGCGGAGGGGGGGATCTTTGGAGCCGGAGCGACGCCTGGTGGGGAGATGAGGGTCCGATTCGGAAGAACCAGGGAGGGGGGGATCCCTTCCCTTTCAGAAAGTCCGGCCTCTTTGGGAAGGGCGCTTCTTGCCAAAAAAGGCGGAGCGGGGCTTTTGTAAGGTCAACGGCTCTTCCCAGCTCATTCAAGAACACCCAAATTTATTTTGCATCCTCGCAAGGCCGGTTTCTCTGGGGGGGCAAACGGGCTCATCTGCCAGCCTTGTTCCTGACAAAAGGTGGACGAGCAATCCTGTTCCATTTCAAGGCACCCAGATAGGTATATCACCTTGTAGTGGCACACACTGGGTGTGCCAATTAAGCTCTCGTGTCCTGCTGTATATTAGCACAAGGCATGCATGCATGCACGCAGAAGTCCGTATAGAATAATAATCTGAGAACTGCAGAGCGGGAAAGGACCCTATGGATCATCGGAGTCCAGGCCCTGTCAAGGAGGCCCAGTGGGGAATTCGAACTCCGAACCTCTGGCTCTGCAGCCAGAGACCTAAACCACTGAGCAAGTTTGTCTCCTTTAGTTCTTATTTTTCTTTTTACCTGACACAGATGTAGAAACATGAAAGTCCCATGGATTCTAATGGGTCTACTCAAAACCTGATGAAATCTCAAACTGTGTCATTGCTTCCCCCCCCTCCTTAATCAAAAGGGACTTGCATGGAGCCACAGGTGAGCATGAAATGGGGCTCCCCTCACATGACGACTAACATATTTTGCTGCCTGAGGCAAAGGGCAACGTGGCGTTTCCTTTTGCTTCAGGGACCTCCCAAGGGAAGCAGGACCGGCTGTTAAATCGTACGCCAAAGCTGGGGGCATCAGACCAGTTTAAGGGTTTACACGGCTTCCGGCCTGGCTGCCGCCCCTTACAATATGACGCCCGAGGCCAATACCTCACTCTGCCGCCACACGGCAGGGTCGGCTGTCTTTGAACCAAGTCTGTGGTATAGATTGTGGGAAGCGTTCTCGGGGGTCCAGAGAGGGACAGCACTAATCTCTGCCGCCTGAGGCGGCGGTGGGGGCCTCACTCTACCTCAAGGTTGGGCCGGGAAGCGCTACCCCATTCGAAACTCTGAGCATCCACACACACAACCCTTCCGCTGTGGAGAGACAATGGAAGGGCGTGCGTGGCAGAACTTGATGAATGGAACAACCTAGCAGTGGGCCGAGCAGATTAAATTAATCCCCCCGTGGCTAAAGACGAGAGCGATCGACTTAGCGCATGATGTGTCTGCTTAATCCGCATCTCCTCCCTCATCCGGTCAGCAAAAGCGGTGGGAGCATCTTTCACACACACCCGAGTGACACACCACAAATAACCAAAAAGGGGGGAGGGGTTGTCTGGTGATGCCAGATCCAATGATTTAATGCAGGTGTTCCTTTAAAAAATTCCTTACCCTGCCTTTCTCCTTTAAAAGGAACCTAAGGTGGGTTACAGCAATGAACAATAATGTATAAAAGATGGTAAATGTAAATGTAAATGTTCCCCTTGACAATTTTTGTCCAGTCGTGTTCGACTCTAGGGGGCGGTGCTCATCCCCGTTTCCAAGCCATAGAGCCAGCGTTTTGTCCAAAGACAATCTTCCGTGGTCACATGGCCAGTGTGACTTAGACACGGAACACTGTTACCTTCCCACCGAGGTGGTCCCTACTGATCTACTTGCATTTGCATGCTTTCGAACCACTAGGTTGGCGGGAGCTGGGACAAGCGACGGGCGCTCACTCCGTCACGTGGATTCGATCTTACGACTGCTTGGTCTTCTGACCCTGCAGCACAGGCTTCTGCGGTTTAGCCCACAGCGCCACCACGTCCCATAAAAGATGGTAAGGATAGAAATATTTAAAAAGAAGGAGACAAGTACCACGCTGGAAAGGGTTAGCAAAGTCAACACCAAAACTGGATTCGAAGCAACAAGGGACAACTGGCCATTTAAAAAACCTCTCTCTGACAGCCAAAAGAGGAAGACTTACCTGAAGAGTCTTTGCGTGCTTCCAGAAAGGAGAGCCAAGGTGGGGACAGGCTGGCCTCCAGTGGCAGGGAGTTCCGGCGTCTGGGAGCAGCCACAGAGAAGGGCCCTCCCCTGTGGCTCCATCAGATGCACCTTTGAAAGGGGTGGGACCGAGAAAAAGGCCTCTCCTGATGATCTGAACACTCAGCCAGGCGCATAGAGGGAGATACAGATGTCATTGCTGAATATTTCGGAATAAAAGATGATAACATTTCCACAAGGACGGGGGAAAAATCACAAAATGGAAAATTATAATAGTTTGTTTGGAGACTATTAGTACTGAGAGAAAAATCACAGAACTGGGGCTTAAAAAAAAAGATAAAATATTTGGACTACAAATCTCAGAATCCCCTAGCCATACTGGATCAGATCCAAGCCATTTGGAAAGGAATTGCCATTTAAATAGGAATTTCCCCTGGCCCTGTTAGAAAGGCTTTCTGGGAATCATTTTCCGAGTTCAGCTACTGATCTTGTAGAAATAACCTAAGGTCACCCTAAACGTGGCTGTAAAATACCATTTCCTTCATGGGTGGATTCGCCCAACTGCAGGAAATTTATTTGCAGCTGAATTTGTTCCGAAACTTTCGATTTTATGCCCTTTTTTCTGTTTGAGGGTTGATAAGGCCGAATCGGGCCGCAACGGAGGTAACCCCAGACCAAGAGATGTAACCCATACCATAAACTCCAGGCAAAGGATGGGAATTGTCTTCAAAAACTGCAGTGCCCTCTAGACATGGACAGGAACACTTTACTCTTAGCTTCTCTCCACACTTTGTGTTATATCATCAGGGAAAGAACTCTGCATGCGCCCAGAGGCACGGAAGCCTCGATTGCAGAAGATCCGTAGGAAGGGAAAATGAGATAAACTGAGTTTTTCAACCGTCTCTACCTCCTGCGTTGCCGAATCCAGTTTTGACGAGCAGACAACAGTGTGGCTTTCTGCACGTCCAGCAAAAAATAGTGGAAAACCAGGACAATCGCATCATTCGAACGCAGCCCCCCAAAAAGACAATTAAGAAATGTATGGGGAGGAAGCTTTAAAAATAATCTGCAATCTGCTAAAACCAACCAAGCAAGGTTTATTATTTATCCACAATTTAAAAAATATTATTATTTTTGAACATTAAGAGGATTAGACGTTTTCCTTCAGGGTTGAGACTTTTCCGCCTCTCCCTAGCGAGGATCACAGCTGAATCTCAGTCCCTCCCGCAGCTGGCCGGCATCCACCGGCGGTTGATGACGCCAACATAATGCGACGAAGCCTCCTTTAAGGCCCCCGTGAAAATGCCCTATCTCTTCCACAGCACCTATTTTGGTGTCCCCACAAGTGCCAGCAAAATGCAGCAAAGGAGAAACGGAAGAAAACCTTTCAGCCTTAGATGTGGGAGGTAGAAATTTGGTTTTTTTTTCCCCCACCAAAGCATTGTAGAGGTGGAGAAATATAGCATTGCAAAAGTGCTAGCATTTTGGAATCGCTTTTCTTTTTAAGAATTTAATTGCTTATTTTAATTTATTGGGGCAAAAAAGAAAAACCACTCATTTTCACATTCTCCCTTATCTGAGCAGGCAAGGCAGTTATTGGTGCATTATAATTTTTAAAATAAGTTTCTTAGCAGGAAAGGCAAGCGGGAAAACACTGCTAAAGTGGGCCTTTATTACAGGCAACCCAGCATTTCAAAGCCTTACGGCCATGCTGGGGCATGAATGGATGTTTGGGGAAAACTCGAAGAATTGCTATTATTTTGTTTAGCAGTTTAAAACCCAAGCAAAACAAGGGCAAAATATGTTGCAAAATATGTTTGTCAATATCGGGGCTGTTGAGCTGTAAATGGGTCAATTACTGCTGCCATTAGCCCTACAGTCAATGACAGTAATAATCATTATTCAAAAAAAAAAAAAAAGGAGTAAGTCAGAATCTTGCTTTTTAGGACTGGAGCCGAAATTTTGAAAAGCAGAAATGTTTCCTCAAAAGACTCGGTATTTAATCTACTTTCAGTACTTTGGAACAAAATATAGGTAAGTCTGTTTTTAAAGGATCTCTAAAAACAAGGATGCTCACCAGATTGAGATAACTCTCTAATAAATAGTGACAGGGGGTTCTCTTACCTCACAAGGACCCTGGGAAGGAGAACAGGGGGTTTCGAACCCAGATCCTCCACATTTCAGATCCGTACTCTAGCACCACGCTTCCTATTTCTGAAAACAGCTTTCTTTATCGGCTTACCTTAGTAATTTCGAGAGCCCATGCCCCATGTAGTTGCTGTGTTGGAGACCTGTGGGATGTTATGTGTACAGTCTTGGAGTTCTGGGTTCAAATTTTCTCTTGGCCGTGGAAACTCACTGATGCAGCGACCACGGAGGTTCAGCTCCTTGAGCATCTTGCTTACCTCCAAAACCCAATTAGGGTCACCCTAAACAGACTTGATAGCAGAGAGCAGCAGTCACTCAATTTTGGCCACTTCCTGTCCGCCGACAGGGTTGTTGCGCAAGTAGAAAATGGATGCATAATATCTGTCCTTTTTTGGAGAAAAAAAGTGGGATTAGAGAGATATGTTTTAGATTGGCTCTTGAGGGGGTTTCTGATTTCTCCAAACTCTGGACTCAGCCCCCTGCTAACCTTTGAAAGATGCCTTCGGTATTTAGATTAAGCAGAGAGTTGGTTTCATCCTGTAGGAGCTGGTGGTTACCTCTGAGGAGGCGAGTTCAAATCCCCACTGGGTCTCCTTGACAGGGGCATGATCCATAGGGCCACTTCCAGCTCTGCCATTCCGAGATGATTATTACTATGATTATAAAATGGTTGAGATACTAATCAATATGAATTATAGTGACCATCTTTTCCCTGCCTTCTTCCAGTGGGGTCGCGTTGACGCCCTGTAACCAGAACACGCTGGGTGTGCAGAATTATTTGGAGGTAAGTCCTGCTGTTTCTGGTCCTTTCTCTTTGTCTCGGCGATGTGATAATAAGATGCAGGCCAAGACGTTTGTGGATCGTGACTGCCGGGGAGCTCCCCGACTCCCACAGCGTCGGGGACCCCTATATATTGGAATTTTGCAGAGCCCAGTTTTAACAGGCGAAGCCGCTCCGTGTTTTGCTCCGAACTCAACACAAGCTTTCCCTGGGCTGCCAATGGCTGGTTTAGGCGGCTGTCGCTGTTGCTTGTGCGTTCAATAGGGAGAATGTCCCCGAGCGTCAGAAAGTGTTCAAAAGCAAGATGATGATGATGTGCCATCAAGTCAGTTCCGACATATTGACGACCTATTTCCCAGGGTTTTCCAGACAGAGAGTGCTCAGAAATGGTTTCCCATTCCTTTCTTTGGGGGGGGGGGGGGGAGGCGAACCATGTAAAGGCTTTTAAAAACAATTATGAACGTGAAAGACTCTGGCCTTGGAAGACCAAGTTAGGGGAGGAAGCGTGGATTCGTGTGCGTCGTCTGCGGAAACTGTAAGTTCAATTCCCGACATCTCCAGAAAGAGCTGGAAAATACTCTGCTCGAAACCCAGTCGGTGTTGGTTGAACTGGGCCTAACGGTACTCGGATGTGATCCAAGAGAACTTTCTCAGACGAGGAAGTGAGAGTTTTGGCCACAATTCTTAGCCACGTCTACCCCAGAGTTGGCCCCCCCCAAAAAACTTTTCCGAAATCCATTTTCGCCCGAAATTCTCCACTTTCGAAACAATAGATCCCAAAGGGTTTCCAGAAGGTTCCTTGCAGATCAACAGACACCTTATTGAAGCAAAGATTTGTTTCTAGCTTTCCGAAGGTCCCTATTCCACCACGGCTTCCTCCCTCCCTCCCTGCTCCCCCATCTTCGCCCGTCCGCCCGCCTTCCTGCCGGGAAGAGCGTCCCATTAATTGAGATGGCTTGCCGTCCATTTCCGAGGCCCTGACACGCAAGCAATTACCGCTGAGTAAATAATGCATCTCCCCGTAATTTGGCATGAGTGATATTAACGGATTAGTGGGGGGGGGCGGCGGGGGGGGGTTGAGATGGGTTAAAATAAGACAAAGAATAAAAAACGGCAGATGGGCCTTGTGGGGGCAAGGTCTCAAGAGCAGTCGGAGGTTGTGGGGAGCACGAGGCAAAGGGGTCAGGCGTTCGGGGTGGCGGGAGCTCATTAAATCGATGGGTCCCATTTTGCGTTTCTGGGAAGGTTTTGAACCAGCATGGAAATGTCTTTCCGCGCTTGGAGTGATTTCCATTTCTGAGATGTACTCGGGGGGTGGCCGTCCCACGTGGCCAAGGTCGGGACTGAAAATAGCGGAGGGGAAACTGAGGAAGCCCAAAAGAACACACTGGGACGCTAGAAGGCCAGATAAGGCTTCAAGGGCCGTACGTACCCGACCCCTGCCTTTGTGGTGATTCTAAGAATTCGTTTTTTAAAATATTGCCAGCTGAGATCTGAGCTTTCCGGCCAGGACGAACGAATTTGAAGGTGGTCTTGGCATCCTGCCTAAATTTGATCATGTTCAAGGGGGCCCCACCCCAAATCCAGAGGGAGAAAAGGTTGCCTCCTGGCGTTATGCAGAACTCAAAGGCTAGCCCAGTTGAACGGCTGGATTGCTCAGGTTGGGAGTTTGAATCCCCCCACTGGGCTTCCCTGACAGGGAAGGATCCATGATCCACAGGGTCCCTTCCAGCTCTGCCGTTCTAAGATTATTATTATTCTAAGATTATAGGGGGTATTCCTCCTCCTCTTTTTTTGGCTGGGTTTTACCCAATGTTTCCAAAATCTGCTGCTTCTTGAGGGAAACCTGTCCTTCTCCCCTGGTTCTGAAGCTGGCGTCGCTTTGAGAGGTGCCCTTTTTTTGGTATCAGACGTGGAGGAACAACACCACAAAGGTTTTTTCCCTGATCCCATAAAAAGGGTACTCGCCCTTACTCACCTACGGCGAGCCATCCATGGGAATCCTGAGCGTGGAGTCAAAAACCATATCCACGAATTTCAGCCCTTTGCCACAAATGGGCCTTTTCTCCCTCTTTCTACAAGCAAAAAAACAAAACCCCACCACCACAACAACGATGATAATAACATAAATTAATAGGCTAATAGATCTACTGATATGGCCGTTTGCCACTGTGATACCTAATGTATTTTTTCCCCCCAGCCTCAAACATTTTTCGGTCCCTTGAAAGGAGAAAGATGGGGTCAAAATATTTTAAATAAATAAATGTTGAGGCAAAAATAAACAAGCCGAACAGTCTATTCCTCTGCTTTTCACACACACCTCCAAACCTAAAGCCGTGACGCGGGGGGGGGGGGGACAGTGAGTTCTATCAGTCCGTGGGCATCATACATGGCATTTTTAAGGAAATAAATACAGACTACATTTGAGCCCTGCGTGTTTGTGTAATGCATAGGTTCCCAGGTTCAACCCACAGCATCTCTTAGCGAGCGACGGCTATAATTTTAATTCCCTCCCTTCCTCCCAGAACTGCAAAGCCACGAGCTTTAGCTTGGCCCCGAGGTCAGCCATTCCACCGACCTTTTGATTATTTTCCCCCACACACACCTCCGTCGGACGAAATCCACACTCTGAATTGTTTCTTCAAAAGGGAGCAAACCTACATAGTTTTCCTGATGGGCAATATTGACTTGGGGGCCTGGCAGCAGATCAAAGAGAGTTTTTTTAAAAAAAATAATACTCTTATTACCCTGAAAGCCAATTCGCTCGCCGGCTTTTTTTAATCGGTTAATTCGATTGTATTTATGTGTGGCATACCTCCCACCGCCAACCCCAGCAGATTGGGAGGCATTGCTTAAAAGGCGTATAAATGCACCAAATGAAGGGCCGTCTTTTGGTGTGGTTGAGGCACCTTGGTGGTTGAGTTCTGGGTATCACCATTGTAATTTTTTTTTTTTTTGAGTGGGGCTTGGACTAGACATTTTAAAGGCATCTCCAGGCCCTCTCGGCTTTGGCGAGGCCCCCGTCTTGGTAGACGGCCAAAAGAAGGTTGGGCGTGAATCATTACCGTCCTCGGCGGAATTCCAGGGAGCGCCGGATTCTCCCGGTTGACCCCGTTCTGGAGCGGCCAAAGGAAAATGGCGTGAAGAACAGCCAGCCTTAGGGATGCCTACAGTTCACGAAGGGAGCATTGGCATCGTGGGAGGACAGCGTCTCTCGGGGGGGTGGGATGCTCGCTCGGCCTTCCCATCCGCCTCTCGGCTTTAAATAATTGATAGGATCCGGCGTCTGCCTTTCTTTTCCCTTTTTAATGCGAGGTTTTCCCGTTGGGGATGACAAGAGGCCATCCAGTCTAAGAAATGGGAAGATGTCGAGGCGTCCGCTTCCCGGCCGCAAACCTTTCCTTGGGACCCCTCGGAAGCTGCTCGGTAGAAAGCCAAAGGTGGAGTCCTTCTTACGCCGGTGTGGCCAACTCTGGCTGGCAGCCGCCATGGGGTTGAGGCACATCTCTCTCGACTGGCCGTGTGCTAGAGATCTCTGTGGTTCTCGGGCGGTCTCCCGTCCGCCCCGAGGCAGCCCTGCTGAGCTTCCCAAATCAGGCAAGATCACGTTCGTGGTGTTCATCCATGGGGCAGGGCAGATTTCAGCCACACACACCCTTTGGGCTGGTCCTCCAAAGGGGGGGGTTGACCTTTCACCTTCTGCTTGCCTCACCCTCTTGAGCATCCTCTGATGATACACAGACAATACACTCTGTTTTCTATAATAACCTTCCCAACCTTCTGGCAGGCTGCCTCTCATTCTTCTTAACGGTTTTTTGCCGATCCGGGAACCTGTCTCGAAACCGAGTTTGGCCCTCAGGCACCGCAATGTTGACACCCTGCCTTTACGCACCTCCTCCAACCCACTCGATGTCCCGGACTACTGTTCCCATTATTCCAGCCACTGGGGAAAACAGAAGTTGTAGTCCAAGCTGTCTGAAGATTGGGGAAGGTGCTCCCGCTCTGATGGATGATGACTTGCCACCGATGGGGGTGTGTGTCTTTCCCAGAACTTCACGGAGATGCCGTGGATCATTTAACCACACTTGAGAAAAGATTTCAACTGCCCGGGGGGGGGGAATAGCCCTTTTTTCCCCCTTTCGCGATTCATTGCAAGAAAAGGCAGAGTTTGCTTTACGAATCCATGCATTCGCAAGGATAACGGGGCAGTTTGGAGAACCGCAGCACACGCAAAAAAACTACATGCACATTTTAACATGTGGGGTGGGGGGCTAAAGATGCATGGCTACCCAGTGTGGTGTAGGAGACACGAGTGATGGACTAGGACGGAGGAGATCTGAGTTCGAATTCTCACTCGGCCAGTGAACCCCACTTGGGGGGGGCGAGTGCTGGAACTGGTCAAACCACTCGTTAATTATCTCGCTTGCCTTGAAAGTCCTATAAGGGCCACTCTAAGATGGTTCTGATTTAAGAAAGACACACTGGATGTGTCGTGGTTCGTATTCTGAGTCGATCAGGCTGGGCTGGATAAATAAATAACCTGCAATACATGGGTGGTTTGTTTGTTTGTTTTTCTATTTTGGGGGTCCCCTTTTCTGTGAAAGGGACCCGTATATGTCCCTTGGCCTTAATGTTTCACCACATCCTTTCCATTGCGTTCTCCTCCCGTACCTCCAGAAGGCAGCGGAGAAGCTAAACCCTCCCGCCCCGATCAAATTTGTCATCTCCAGCCGTACGGACGCCGGCGTGCACGCGCTCTGCAACACCGCCCACTTCGACCTTGAGCGGTCCGACGACGCGCCGCCTTGGGATGAAGAGAAGCTGGTCCAGGGCCTTAACTACCACCTCAAGCCTGAGCCGATAGGGTGAGTTTCTTGGCATGCCGACGCGTCCGGCATTTTTGGCGCGCACGGGGGGGAGAGGACAGGCGTGTCTGCCCTGCCCAGTCATACCAGTTTGAGACCACTTGAATGGCCACCCTCTCCATCCCAAAGAATCTTGGGTGAGAATTAGCCTTTATTTGTTGTCAAAGGCCTTAGATAAGAGGTTCCCAAACCTTGGGTCCTCCAGAGGTTCTTGGACTACAACTCCCAGAAGTCTTCACCACGAGCTGTGCTGGTCAGGGAGTTGTAGTCTGAGAACCTCTGGGCCTCAAGGTTGGGAACCAGGGCAAGTTTTCCAAAGGCCCTGTAAGCCCCAGATTCATAAAATGCAGCCATGGACCATTAAAGTGCCATCAAACCACCATCACTGGGCGGTGTAGACAGACCGTATCCTTGTTTGGGTTTTAAGCCTGTACTTAGGACATCCGTCTCTTCGGCCTGCTACCAGCAAAGGCTGGAGCATTGTTTAGTCTGGAGGGGGAAAAAAAAAAGACCGAAGGGGAGACAGGGTAACACTCTTCAAATACGTCAAAGGTCATCCTGCCAAGGAGGGGCAGGATCTATTCTCGGTCGTTCCCAGAGCGCAGAAGAGGCAACAACGGGCTCAAGCGGCAGAAACCCAGATTTCGGTGGAAGATCAGGAAAAGACTTCTTGACTGTTCGAGCAGTACGACAACGGAGCCCACGACCTCGGGAGGGGGCGAGCGCCACAACGCTGGAGGCCTTCGAGAGGAAAAGAGAGAAACGTCTTCCAGATCGGCTTCCAGCTCGGCCTTGAGCAAGGGGGGGTTGGACTGGATAGCCTTCGAGGGCCCCTTCCGACTCCATGATTCTATGAGAAGCTGGTCTCGGGGGCTCTTCATCGACTGATGCAATAGAATATAACCCCACACACACACACACACACCCATGAAGTCCCACAAACTGGACCTGAATCATCCATAACGATTCTTAAGGCTTCGCTACAGACAGACAGATCTTTCCAATAAAGTATAAAATGTGAAAATTTGGTGGGTGGGGTTCCCATAAACCTATCCCATTGAAAGTCCTGCGCTGACACCCCCCCCCCCCCCGAACTGTGGAAACGGCTCCCTCCTTCCACGGAAGATCATCCAAGTTCGTCAGGTGTCTTCGGTTCATCTGCCCACTGGTCTCCCCATGAGGATTTTTAATTTTAACGAGCAGTGAGTCGTTTTCCCCAGCATGCCACCTTCTGCCTCGGCTCCCAGCCGTTGTCATGGAATCGGCGTTAACGTGGGCCCAGTCCGGGCGTCAGCCCACCTTCTCTCCTGAGACGCCGGCCTCCCGGCGGGTTTGGGGAATGCGGAGGCGGGCGGCTGGCAGCCGCAGAGAGACCGGATCGTGTCCCTTGTGTTTGGGATATTATATAAGCCGAGGGAAGAACCGAAGAAGGTGTTAAAACGGGTCCGGCGTTGCTTCTTTCTAGCGTGGAAACAGAGACGTGGTTTGTCTCTTGCTGTGGCCTTCAAAAGTTCTTCGCTTCTCCTTCAGCGTAGGTCCCTTTCCTCTTCAGCGCACCTGGGCTGTCTTCCCCCCACCACCACCACTATTCTGCTTTGTAGGGTCCTTGGGGCAGAGATTGAGTGTTTTGAAAAGCACCCCTCCCATCCGCATGCCACTGCGGAGTATACAAAATAAGGACCCATACGAAACAAGCTCAGTGTGCGGCCTCATTCTCCGCTCTCTGTCCACGGGCCGGCAACAACGAAAATATTTCGACAAAAGGCGGATTAGGAGGGCTGATCAACGTTCGCTGGGACCGAAAAGCCCACATCCCCACTCGCCCTGCCTGTTTGATAAAGAGAATAGCGAGAGGTTTTGACCACTGAGCCCCTTCCTTTCTTCCTCCATGCCCGGCTTCTTGCATTGGCATCGTTCCCTAATCTCCGTTTTGTTTAACGAGGCTTCGCTTGCCGACGCAGCAAGTTCGCAGAGGGGTGCCACTCCCCCCCTCGCTCCTGATTCTGGTCGCTTCCTGCTTCCCTAGCTCTGATCCTGCGCCCTAATAGGAAAACAGACTCTATGATCATACTTTATCAGCTGGTAAGACGGGGCACACATTTGGGGAAGGAAAGCAGCAGGAAAAGGAGGAGGCCCAAGGAGGAGATGGATCAACTTCCTGCCGAGGAGACATTCTGGAACCACCGGTGGGAACTCTGTTGCGCAGTTACCCCTACGTAATTAAAAGTTGCATAAGCAGTGGGGGGAGAATCGCAACAGGGCAACAAGGAATACCAACAAAGCACTTTGACAGTGCGCACACCGCACAACTGTCCCGGGAGCTGCGCGGCAGGCGGCACAGCGGCCTTGCAAAGCGCACAATGAATCGCACAACCATGATGTGAACCTTGCGCTCATTTGCACGAGGCTGGCTGGCTGGCTGCGCATAAGGCCCAGCACACTCTTTACCTTACGCTACTGTGAACAGGATTGCAACCGCTACACGTTTCTCTTTTCCAAGAAATCTGCTTATATAACATGGTGACAAAACAGGCCACAGGAATCATTATCACCTCGGTTTACTTTCTCCTTCCTCCTTTTTTTTTTTCTGGAGAGTAGAGTGCAGAGAGATGAATTTTGCCCACGTTCAAAAGGATTCCATGGAAACCGTTTTGGGGAAAAAATATACAGTAAATGTCAGGCTGATCCAGTGATCTTATGAGCTCGGAGCTGTCAAAATGAGGACCTTTGCAAATCCCGAAGCTGGCCTGCAAACCGGCTGGTGATACGCCTACATGTTTTTGAGCTAACTTGGGAGCTGGGGAGATAGCCGAGAACATATGTAAGTGGCATAGCACTTTGTGTTTTTTTCCTATATAGCGAAGTAGAGATAATGACGGTGATGATTTTTTAAAAACCCTATGCGGAGAAAGTCAGCATACACAAAAAATATGATAAAAGAAAACTAAACAAACATATAATTCTGAAATGAGCCAAGAGGTATTTGCTACTGGTCATCTGGACCTAGCTCTCAGATCACCACGGGCGAGTAGCTATTTACAAATCTCTTACCTTGTGCATGATTTGTGTGGCTGTCTGTGTTCTTGCGGCCAGTTTCACTCGCAGAGGCCATGGTCTGCGAGCACCACTCCCTGTTCCTCCATCGGTGTTCGCTTGGTCTGCGCTAAAAGGATTTTGTACGGCCCATGATCCTTTCATTTGCCAGGAGCTGATCTGGCTGCAAGGGCTTAAGGGCCACCTCCTTGTCTCCCAAGAGCCAATTTTGTGCCACTTTGCTTGTGCGGCTGCCATGTAGGCTCTTAAAGACCTTATTCGTTTGTTAAACAGAAGGACCCACGTTTCTTGGGGGATGGGTTCCCCCTACCTGCGGATGCTGAAAAATGTGGATGATAGCAAACATTATTTAAATAGCAAACACTAGACATAACACTGTCTCTGGCATCCTCTAGTGGCCAGTTCGGGTAACTTCACCTTTTGAAATATTTATTCTAGGGTTTTTCTTTTAATATATGTAATATTTTCAGACCGTGGATATATGCTGGTGAGGGGAATCTCAAAGACAGCAGAAGAAGAATCGTACTCGGTGGTACCAAAGTTTTATGTTCCAAGGGTTGGGATGGAAACTGGGTTTTTCAGTGATAGACTGCTCCTGAACCTGGAGGATCCATTCCTTACTGTTGTGCTGAACGAGAGTTACCTTGCTCCCATCAGGCTATTCTTGATGACTTATGTACTCTAGGGCGCCGTGTCGGCTAGAGGGGATGGGATATTGAGATATGCAGTCACCCAAAGGAACCTTCCCCTTACTCCAGTTCAGGTGGTGCAATTCCTTGTTCGTTCCCAGCTTGAACATGGCCAACTCTCATTTCGGCACCAACGCCTCTAAGCTTGTCATTTTCCTTGAGAGGCTAGCTTTCTAAAGGCCCGTTCAGGTTCCTGTTTCTTCCAGGGACCAGTGGCTATTTCACAAATCTTTTTTTTTAAAAAAAGACCCGCCACCTCTTGTTGAGTTCACCCATTGTTGTGTCCCCAGCGGATAGACTGCCTTTAGCTGTGGAGGTTCTCCGTAGAAGGAGAGGGACAGAAGTTCTTTTTACATGGAGAACTTTCGAGAGATCTCCCAGCCAAGTATCTGAGCAGGACTGACTCCCGCTTAGCCTCCAGAATCAGACACAGGAGAAATGTATTACGGAGCCCTTGCTGCGCGTGAGTCTCCAGGACCTCAGGTAGCCGGCCTGCCGTCTCGCCCATGATGGCTATTTTCCGGTGGCTAGTAATAGCTTTGCTTCAGGGGATGCAGGCGGGGGTGAAGGAGGGGGAAAAGAGAGAGAGAGAGGAAAACTAGGTCATATTTGCTACGCTTCCTGGCCGGCCGGCCATCTTTATGGCACCGCCACGCTCCAGTCGAGCTGCGGTGCACAGCGACACCTCGGAACAAATCCGTCTGGCGTCAAACAAGCCGGCCTTCCCCAGGCATCACAAGAAAGCCACAGAGCTAACGTTCGCTCGGTCTGGCCAGCGGCAGGCATAGTGAGGTTCTGTTTATTGGTGAGAGAACAGCCCCGCAGTTAGAAAGCTAGCCTGTCAGGGAGGAAGCGACTAGCCAGATCTTTTGGCATGTGTGAGCTGGGAAAGGAAGGGGGAATTCAACTCCATGAATCGAAGTTTGGAAGATTTTCCATTGGGTGATGACATTGCCGAGTGTCCCCCCCCCTGCAGCCAACGTGGCCCCTAGTGTTCACGAATTTTATATTCATGGACCACAGAGCCATGAAATTCACCATGGGAGAATCAAGATGTTTTCACCCTGATCTTCCTCCTAGGGTGGTTTGTGAGAGGGGAGAACCACGTGTGGTTCTTCATGGTAGAAAATCCAAGATAACATACGAGACTAGTAAATAATGAAGAAACATTGAAAGTGGCTTTTCTGTGATTCTAGGAAAGCTGCTTTATATTTGATGGGATTTCAAGCCTTTCTTTCTGTCTAACCTATACTCGTTGAGCACATATTTGCAAGTCAGGATTCTTACTTTGATTTCCCCCAGCGTCCTAAGTGCTCGGCGTGTGCCGGACTCTTTCCACGCCCGTTTCAGCGCCTTGTCGAGAACATACGTGTACCGAGTGGTGACGGGGCCCTCTGGGCATTATCAGACGCCTGTCTTTGAACGCGACCTCTGTTGGGCAACGAAGAGAGGGTGAGTGTGCAGGAAATCTAATGCTGATTTTTGTGGGAAGTATAGCTCTTTGGGAGGTGCGCTCTGTAGAACTCAGTGCATGGCGAAACTACGCCTCCCAGGAAACATTGGGGAAGCTCCCTTTTTTCTACATCAACAACAGAGACATCTATCTTCCAAATAGCCTGGAAGGAAAAGTCTCATTCAGGTGATTGACATGTAGCAACTACGGATAATAGCAAATGCTATACGTAGCATGGTAAAAGAAAAAAAATCCAAAAAATACATATTTTCACCATGTATTAGCAGAACAGGCCACTAGAAGGCAATAGAGAGCATATTATGCATTCTTATCCCAAGAAGAATCCATAGCATGGTCTCTGCCCCCCTCTAGTGGTGAGTTCTGATAAATACATAATGAAAACAAATATTTCTAGTTTTTTTCCTTTAATATCTGCAATATTTTCAGACTGTGGATACTGATCCCGTGGATACGGGGGTCCTACTGTACTGTGATTTGTATGCTGTCACACTAATACCAATGTACTTAAGCCATAGGATTTAGGCCTGTTAACAAGTAACAGAGGCCCCTCCTTTTAAAATAAAACTATCCAGAAGGGACCAGATATAAAATCAACAGACTGGGACGGTTTGCTATTCTTGGTGAAACGCTGAACTCTCTTGTTGCAGCCATTTTAACCTGGAAGCCATGCGGGAAGCTGCGTCTTACCTGAGGGGGACTCACAATTTCATGACCTTCTGTTCTTCCTCTTCGGAACTCCCCTTTCGAAACCCCGTCAAGCATCTGGCTCGCTTGGAAATCAGGCCCGCTTCAGGTTTCTTGATGGATCATCATCCGGGCAGGTGAGCATCAAAGCCCTTTTAGACGAGCGCCAGTCAGCACCTGTACCATTTGGGGTAGGATTTTCGTCACATTGTTAACTTGTTACCAGCCAAACCAAGAGGCTCGGTTGGAATATAGAGAAATCTGTCTTATTTGACACCCAACTTGTTTTTTTTCTGTGTTGCTCGACACCAACCATCTCTTAGTCATGGGATTTTCAGAATTTGTGTCTGACATCCTCCAGACGTCTACACAGATTCCCCCCCCCCCGGCTAGAGTTCTGGAGGCTTTCACCAAGAAATCAAAGTCCTAACGGGGGATTTTTAAGTTAGTAAGCTCCTGGGTTCAGACTCAAGGCAAGCGTTTGGATCTTGTTGGAAAGGGAAAATGGTTTGGGCAGAGTTCATCTCCATGTGAGCTGCAAGGGGTTATGGTTCTGGCAACTCTCTTGAGAGGCTCACTCTGCAGAGCCTAATGAACAGAGTTTCCCACACCCGGGAGCTCTTATATTAACGGGTAAAAGAGTAGCTGCAGAAATGTGTGACGGACGCCTGTGGGAGGTGGGTGGCAAGTCACCAACGAGATCAACCAGCTATAGAATTTATTTTAATACGTAGCCCAGATCTTAAAGAAGCCATTTAAAAAATTTTTACATAACAACAGGCATGACAAGTGACGATGTCTGCTGGAGAATGTAGTCCAAAACTAGAACATTTCCAAGTTTTGTCAAAACCCACATGTTGCAGAGCCCCATAATCTCCCACCGTGGGCTAAGTCAGCTACAAGGGACACGATCTGAGAGTCCACAGAGGAAAACTAGAAAGCCACAGGTGATCATCCCGGCTGAATGGAAACTCCTTTCTCGACAAGACAACCTGAACTCTCTGTGCCAGTAAAGCATCATACAAAGATGCTTCTCAGGTACCTTAGCAACGCTTTGAACAAAACGAGGCGCCCGATTTTAGCCCAGTTCTTAAAACAGCAGCCAAAGCTGCCAAATTGGGAAGCCACGCTCACTCTCTGAAAGGTGGGGGGAAAGTGGAAATTCCGGGAAAATATTCAGATGGATCTATTTCAACCAGAAGGTTTCAGCATAATTATTCTCGGAATAACTACCCATCAGAAAATACACAGAGGGATAAAAACACAGGGACCCTTTTTCTGCAAGGTACCGAAGGATAAGCCCTTCTTGATGTCATTTCATGGGGTTACGGATTGATTGATCGTATTTCTATGCCCTCTTTTCCCCCAATGGCAGGACTCGAGGCTCCTCCTGCAAATTATTAAAAGACCAACCAGTTTTAAAGCACAC